>NC_056739.1:759302140-759414640 GCF_019279795.1 Protopterus annectens | reverse complement strand
AAGTGTTGTAGAATACGATATATGTCCTAATGGTAGGTCTTCTGTAGACATACCCATTGAGTTGTGTGATCAGATTGTTGTTGCAGATATGGTAGGGGGGAGACAGAGATGTTTATTAACAACTATGATAACCTTGCAGTATGAGGTCCTCAGACCTGTTTCCATCTTTATGTCTTTCAGACAATATGTCAAGGGAACGCTTGCCAATTTATACAATGGAGGAGAATGATGTCACCATCTCATACCTTTTGCAGCACTACCACACCTTGTTTGGCAAACAGACCATGATCGGCAGGAGCGGATCACCCTGTGGAATGATCTTGTCCACAGGGTAAATGATGTTGGCCTGAATAACTGCAGTTATGAGCAGGTCCAATATTGATGCACTGATCTACTTCACCATGCCCATTGGTGTGCTGCTGCAGTTAGGGGGACCAGCTTGCAACAGGTAGGGGTCATTCCATCCAGCCCCTCCGACACATGTTGAGGAGCTCCTTGCCAGCCTCGGGGCACCTGCCTGCCTGCAAACACAACACCAGGTGAAGAGCATAGTGGAGGTGGGTGCTACCCACACAATGGCAGAGGAGCATGCAGGTAAGGCCACAAGGCACATCAGTAGACCACTGTTGTGTATCCATCTGTATCTGTAGAGTTAGATCATGCATATGTGAGATGAAATATACATAGTCTGTTGCTGCATTGCAGTAATAAACAGATGTGCATAATCTGTAGTATTGTGAGCTTGTACTGTTGATGTACTGTAATGCTGCACCCACCCTGTACCAATGCTACAGGTGTGGCTACTGACATCACATCTCTCACACAATTATGTAAGTCCCTCTGGTATACCTCCAGGGCAGCAGCCTGTAGCTAGTGAGTATAGTGTTTGTTCAGATTTGCCAATACACCGGTCATGTTATGTCCATGGTATATTCCATGTGCACATTTAAAACACCTATCCATAATGCATGCTGTACATGTTCACGTATTGTTGCTGTTAACTGCACTGCATCACAGTGGTCACCATGATTGTGTATCTGAAGGGTATGTCAGACTCCTGCGATATAACTAACATCCTGTCATTGCAAAATATGTGCACAGAGATGAACATAATGGTGGGACAAATGGCCTACAGTAGGGGCATGTCTGAAACATCACCCTTATACAGTGCTACAACAGTTTATATACCAGTATTACAATGGCAATTGTTACAGATCTACACTATGGCATATCACAATACTGCAGTCCACAACCCTTACAACCTGCAATGTGGTCCTAACATGAGCAATGATTGTGTAATATGGAATTCTATGTTAGGACAGCGAATATGGGGAATACATACCTTCACAAACACTGGAAGCATATGTGTGAATACACTCCAGATAAAATATAATGGAAGCAGCTGTTGAGGTACTAACAGCATGCATTCTTCATGAGTATGGACCTTCCAGCAAGTACAGGTCCCCAATATCACACCAATAAATGGTCTGCTGTCCAAGACGTTTGGTCATCAAATGTGTCCACTTACCTGCAACAGATGCAGCTGTGGGTTGCACGCTTCTTACATGCCATGGTGTGGACCCCATACCCAACAGGTAGCACCCAGGAGTTGGACATGTAGCCATACCTCACCATTGCATATACCATGGCAAACAGTGCAGACAGTCATGTATGTGGCGAGGATATATGGGGCAGGATTAATGTAGAAAATAAACAGATGGCCATCCAAGACAGATGATGTCACATGTTGCAAACTGGTCATGTAGGCTGCCTAGTAACATGCCACAACACTGAGGGAGTAGCAGGAATGTCTAGCAAGTACAAGCTGTGCAGTACCTGTGTCAGCAATTGCCTGGACTCTGCATAAGTGAGGCCCATGGGTTAGGGTAATCAGATGGGACAGTTGTACCACAATAAACATCAGCCAGGCCTCTCTACAGGTAGCATATGCATAACAGAAAAGGTCCCCAAAAGGCATGCATTGCAATGTGTACTGGTGTACCAAGACCACGTTGGAAACCTACAGACAGTATAATTTAAGATACATGTGCTGCAGAACAAACACCTCACTCTACCTCAGGCCCACCATCCCTATCTGTACCATGCTGGTGCCAGTGTACACCTGCATGTTTGCCATTCATTAGCTGGGACTAGGCTGGTATACATGGTGTTCAGTGTTTGGGACACTGCAAAATGATAAACATGTGTAGGTCATACTTGTCAAGCATCTGCAAAAAGGCTGAGGGTGGGGAGGGGGTGTCATCATGACACAACAGTTCACTGAAGCAGAGATCCAAAGGACACTAAAAATGGTTGTATCTGCACACAGTCACGGTCGGGAATTGTGACAGACATGACCCTGACTCCACAGCAATAGTGATGGCAGTGTTTGACCTCCAAGGGATGTGCACATGAGTTGATCTTGCAATCATGCAGAGTTGGGGGACATTTGCAGGGCAGACTGACCAAATATTGGCAAATGCAGATGGCCCATGCTAGTATACCCCTGCCAGGAATAGTGACTGCTGTAGTACACATAACAATAGGTGCAACAAACCATCGTGATAAGGGCATGCACACATATGCCCCCACAAAGTGTATGCATCTCAATCAGCATCTGCACAACTAACACATTTGTTTGACACTGCATTTGATTGTACAGATCATATGTCACATATCAGGCTCTTCTAATGTTAACATATGCAGTAATGTGGTCCTATGGCATATCAAGGAATAGGGCATCATATCAATAAGGGTGTGTACACTCCCCATAGCCACGGTAAGCTTTGAAGGTTGTCAGTGTAATTGTATTGTATTGCATTGGCCATACATGCACCGCTGATGATGAGATCTATAAATCAGACATCAGGCATTCACAAATGAAATCTGTCCGCATATCATCCCAGGTATGTCTCGGACAAAAATATAGGGGCTGTGAGCAGCAGAGCAAACATAACTGACACACATATACACATTCAGCAATGATGTGTACACCTGTGAGTTATGGTGCACAGTGCATGCCAGAGTGCCGAACAGGTGCACAGCAATACTATGTACATGGGTGTAGTGTGTTCCAGGGGAAGGGGCATCACCTACTAACTCAACCCATGCATCACATAGATGTATAATTTTGCTATCAGGAATTGACTATAGCTGCACTGCATGCTGTTGAGTGCCATATGTCATGCATGTTGACAGATGGGTAATAGGAGGTCTGTGTGTAATATCGTTGTGCAGCCTCACCTTTTGTCTGTAAGTGCAATCTGGTGGAGTGGAGGGGGTTGATGTATGTAGGATGTATGTGTGTATGTTTATGTGTTTGTCCATGTATGCACATGTGTGAGTGTGGGGTCGTTCATACCTCTTGACTTCCCTTTGAAATCGTGCAGTACATGGACATGGACAGACACATAAGACACCAGGAATACTTGTCCGATATGTAATCTCAGGACAGCTGATAATATATTAAGGTCTGTAGCATGGAACATGCATTGGGAGGTAAACTAGACACCAGGGATACTGTTATAATTGCAAGCAGCAGGAAGGTGAAAGAATACCCATGTATGCAGCACTACAGATGCATTGGGGAATTACTAGACAACACCAGAGAGTGTTTCCAAATATTACTGTAGTCCTCATAAAAAGATAATAGAGCAACAGATCTTGCATTTACTGAACAATAGTTATGTATAACACTCCAGTGTGTGTCATTATTGAGTGATTGAAGTAGCCCCTAACATATAGGGGCCATGCTCAAGATGTCTGAACAAACCCAGGGTGAAAACTGGATGACATCAGGGTGTCTTTGAAAAACTGACTCCATTCAAGTCAAGGAGGTAATGGAGTAACAGGTCATGTTTTGTGATCACTTTTTTAGGCAATTAGAAGAATGATACATTAATGATTGGTATTAATGAATGTTAAGTATCCAAGACTGATGCAGGATGGGAAACTTAAGAGAATAAACTTGGGACAGTCTGTAAACTCAGAGACAGGTAAGTATTATGGTGAAATGTCAGTGTGTGTGTGTGTGTGTGTGTGTGTGTGTGTGTGTGTGTGTGTGTGTGTGTGTGTGTGTGTGTGTGTGTGTGTGTGTGTGTATAGACTGTTAAGCAGTGACATACAGGTCTTAAAGTGCGTTTCTTGTTTTCCCCTCACAGGTGGCGAGGTGTGTCAGGGTCCCTCCTGCAGGCAATCTGATGTTGGTGTCCATACAGACACTGAAAATGATGATAGGTGCATTGAGGCACAAGCGGGGTTGTCAGAGGCTGAAGTTGAGCCATCATTTGACATCCCAATGTTATCCAGCCCATCTCAGCACACAGTCACAGTGCCAATACATACCCCATCACCAGTGGCCATAGTAGAGGGACATTTGGTGGCTGGTGGTAGGGAACAGGACAGTGTGGTATCTATGGCACATGTGTCTGGACACAGCAGCTATAGCTGGATGTCTGGCAGGGTACGACATAGGCAGATGTACAGGGTTGCATGTTGTAGGGCTGCTAGTCATCATGCCCCTGGCAGAAGTGCCGCATTTGGTACCACCAGACACATGTTTCAGGCTGTCATGGAGTTTCAGGCATGTATGGAACGGTACACCATACAGGGTCTGTGGCTGCGGAGGGCTACTCATTCAGCTGTTACTGACAACATCTGTGATCTTGCTGCTGCCCTCCGTTATTATACAGAGGTCATAGATGGATGGCGGGGTGAGATGGTGGGACTCCTTGACAATGGATTGCCCGTGCTCGAGCATATGGTCATATATAGTGTTGTATTTTTTTAGTATAATTTTATCACATATATATATTATTTATATTATAATTATAAATATTTTAAAATGTTTTATACATAATTAGTATATAACATGAATTTTGATGCACACCTTTTATTCTTTTTTTAAATTGTTAAGTATGTATATAGTTTGTTAGTACAAAACCTAAATCAAGGACATAGCATGTTTTTTACCACTATCCAGCTGGTGTCCAGTTATGGCTAGTATAGTTTTGCATAAGATTTGGATCTAATGTATTATTTTTATTGGATTGTGGTTAATCATATATTAGCTACACTCATAAAGCAGACATTTAACAAGAAATTTTACACGTTCGTTGTTAAGTAGCAGGCTGAATAGAAATTGGAGGTATCTAATTACTTAATGTCAGCCCACATGTTAATTGAATAATGAGTGTAAATGGCGTTTTTTTTGAATATATAAGGGAGTAAGCTTTTATGCATTGTGTTCTGAAGAAGTCATTTGTACATTGATGAAAGCGCTCAACATCTTCGTTTGTGGATAAAATAGAGAGTATTGTTTAGTGCAAGAATCCAATTTTTCCTGGAATTATTTACTGCCTTGGTGGTGGTATACTTTTTTTCATTTATTGTTGGACTCCAGGAATTTATTCAATTTACATATGGTGAGATTGGTGCGACGGCCACGTGGACGTAGGCCAGCAACACCAACAGCTGGAGGTCGATGTGGATGTGCAAGGACACCAAGCCGCTCCCGTAGTGGCAGTGCCAGCCCCAGCACTGCCAGGGGAGCTGTCCAAACCATACCACAGCAGGCCACGTGCACATGGCCCTGGCCAGTTTCAAGAGGGAACTGGTTCCAGCGGACATATGTCATCATCAGGGGAGAGTAGCATATCATGGCTTGTACCTGGACCTGCCCATGGATCCCTTGACAGGCACAGTTCTCGTGTCCATGGCTGGAGGTGGTGAACTGTACACCCTGCCAGGTATGGTCTGCAGCTGTCCAACAAATACCTGTATAGGGCAGCAACATGGCAGAATTGTGTGCATGCATACTCACACACAATACAAACACAGCTAGGGCAAGCCCATACCTACATACACACACCACATCAGGACAGCCATATCAATAATTAAACCCCCTCACTCACACACATGGTGTCAAACGTATGGCTCAGCCTAGGTCTCTGGCAAACCAACAACACACCCTGTGCATATGATGATACCTGGGTCACATCCCTGTCATCCATAACATTGATGCAGGGACAGGCTAATATGGTTCTGATGCACATGGTGACTGTACTATGGTGTACAAATGTACTGCTGTGTAATATGTTGTAAGCAGTAAAGTTTAATGCTTACATGTCAGGAAGTGTAGCTGTCCAGTCATGATGCATTATAGCTGTTATTAACACTGAGTGATTGTGGTCTCCATAATGTAAACCGTTTGTGTTGTAGATGTCCATGTGTCAGCAGGATGATGGTCTGTTGTCATATCCTACAAGGGGTATGGCACTGTGGTGCCACCTTTATCCTGGGTACAGGTGGACACATGTCACAGGTCTGTATAACAGCTACTGCATGTGCTGATAGGTCTGTGGGTGGTGTATACAGGTGAGTGAATGGTGGCTGCTGTTAGAAGCCCTTTCTACAGTGGACAATGGTAAGTGTACTTGGTGGTACATACCACATGTTTGTGTATAACACACACAGAAGCTTTGGTGTTGATGCAATACACACCGAATACTGTACACATGGATGTATGTACCTGTGCAAGGAACCCATTGTAGCCTATGTAATTCCACCAAGCCAGAAGACGCACAACAACACATTGTGGAATAAGCAGTCCGTTAGTTTAATGTCATTGACGATGGTAATGGCAGTGTATATGTTCCCTTCCTCAATGTAGTGCAATCCTCAATTCAGTAAACATATGTGTTCTGGTGAGGGTGGCACACCCCTACCCTTTAGAGGGTAGGAGGTGCCGTAGAACCGCAGATAGTGTGATAGACAACTACCTAACCTGTTAACATGAACTGTACAGTATTTCAGCCAGCTAAGCGGGAGGATACACTCAAACGCAACTGCATGATGTTGGCTGTGTCCACTACAACCACACTCAGCTATATATACTAACCCCAGTATCACTGCACACCTATACAGAGGGGAAGAGGGCATTTACACATCTAACACTAGTTGTGATGGAATGTATGTCTACAGGATGATACCTGTGAAATGTTAGCATATGCTAGGCAGTTCTTGGACAGATGACCTCCTGGGACATGTATATTCTGCAAACTGAAGTAGATTTCTCCACATACACGCACACTCTTGCTTGGCAACACTTGGACTAGACCCCTACCTAGGTATGTAGTGCTACTGATGTCTGTGGCTTTAACTGCACACCCCACACAGCTGTTAGGATGAGGTATGTTTCAGGTTACATGTTACATGAACATCCCCAGGAATGTACAGTATGGTAATGGGGGATGTACTGTTTGTTTATGGACAATACATAGTGTGACATACCATCATATACACATTGAAAAACACACAACAGTCAGACACACATCTGAGAGACCTGGGCCTATCAATGCTAACTACCTTGTCAGTGTGTCCATTGTGTTACAGGTAGGTTGCACACAGCACATGCATAACTGAGCTGGATAGTGTTATCAGTTACCTGTATGGTTGATGGTGACAGTGGTCCCCATAAAGTGGAACATGGGACATGTACTGGGGGTACCATGGTGTAAAGACAGTATACCCAGCACCCACACCCCACACTGGATATTGTATGCACTGAAACCCATAATAATACTCTGACATACCCACCATCACACATTCACCAGGAATGCAATACAACCCTTTGTCCATCCCAAGAGTGCTACTACAGGGATATGCATCTAATGCACATGCCACAGGCATAGTAGGGTGATGCATTGCCTTGCTCCCCTACAGTCAGGGACAACACTATCCTTAATACTGTTTGGCAATGCATATTGTAATAGGAGAATGTGGCCTCAGAAATGCTGTACCCTGTATATATGTATATATATATATATATATATATATATATATATATATATGTGTGTGTGTGTGTGTCTATATACACACACACACACACACACACACACACACACACACACACACACACACACACACACACACACACATATGCACACATACACACATTTGCCAGAACTCAGTGGGTATCCCATGCCTATCAATCCATTTGTACAACAGTGTTGTGCTGGTACTGCAAGGCCCAGGTAACCCTTAGGAAGAAGAGCATAAAATGTTACATGTAATGTCCGTTAAAGCAGCAGTCACGTCTAACTATGGTAATGGGGGGGTGCAGTGGGTGTGAAGGGCCTCAGGATATTCCCAACTACAGGTCTACAAACACACAGACACTGATATTCTCAATAATGCACACGTACTCATTTGTCAGCACTGGGGTGCATCGATGCAGGTGTTCATAGGTGTGTATCAGGCTATTGTCCATGAAGAGATGGGAAGTGTAGGGGATGTATGTACAGTGGTATCATGCCACCTACCATGTGCCAGCAGGCCATCTATTAACAGATACCACTGGGGTGATCCTCAGGGTGAGAGTGACAAGCATCATCCAATAATCTGGGTGCCTCTTGCAGAGGCCAGTGAGGTGCTCCAGTTGACATGTATGCAACATGTATTACATAACATGGTCAGTGTCTGTCTTGGAGACCTGTACCCAAGCATGTTCTGTTGACTGTAGTAGTGTAGTTGAGGTATCCATGGCATGTGATACGTACAGGATGTGGATTCCTATCTTTGGCATTCATAACAAAGCTGGGCAGACATGTCAGTGTCAGTCAAGCATAGATTGCCTGTAAGTATCCAAGATGGATACCTGACATTTGCACATCTGTACAGAGGAAAAACAGACATCAGCTAGCCACCTAGCTATGCATTAGGATGAATGTGTTGACAGGTAGATGTCTGACACTGATAGGTATGCCATTACTACATGAAGGCAGCCCTCACTGACATGTGCTATACACACAGTAGTCTACAGTTATTTTCAACATATCAGATCATTATCCAATAGGAAATATTTAATGAGACTCAGCTCATAGACCATGAAACATGACAGTGAGGACTCAGAGTCATCTTTGTATGCAGGGGTGTTTGTTTCCAGTACTACAATTTACAATCTACTCTTACTTAGGAAAGCACTGTCAACAGTAGTAAAGTAATGATACACTACATGCCAGTGTGACTGCATATAACCTGGGATACTACCCATGTATGTAACACATTCAAATGAAAAAGAGTGTTGTACAAGCCAAATATACTCAAGTGTCCCAGACAGTAGACTCATACCCCTTGGTACTGTAATAACAGCACATAGACGCATGTTATGTACATGGCATTACATACACTTATTACAGATGTCATTTCCCTGCTATGTTATCAGACTGGAATGTGAGCACTGGTTATCAGGGCTGAGCAATGCTTAGCAGGTTTCAGCATTGCTGCAATATTACAGCCAAGCACATTTGCGCACTGGTGAGTGAAGCCTACACAGTGTAAGCACCCATAAGTTTAACTGTACATTAGCACTGCTTAGCGCAAAACCACTTAAAGCTGCTCAAAACAGCCTTAACCATGCTGTATCCAGCTTATTCTGCCCAGCAACACAACAAACTCCCCCTGCAGGTCTTGAATCCAGGACCCTGTACACTATAGTCACAGCAGTTAACAACTAAGCCATGACAGCTGTGACTACAGTTGTTGTTTTTCCAATATAGCTGTCAGTAAACATACTGAATAGTATTGAACAATTGCTGTGACTTCTACAATTGTGTAGTACTTGTTATTGATATTACTGTTGAATCGTGTATGTTGTTATATCTAAATATACACATATCAGATAAATATGGTGTGATACATCTGGGAAGGTATACACAGCATTAATGTTTACACATAATAAGGATATGGATATATATATATATATATATATATATATATATATATATATATATATATATATATATATATATATATATATATATATATATATATATATATATATATATATATATATATATATATATATATATATATATATATATACATACATGTATATATGTATATCTATAGATATATATATATATATATATATATATATATATATATATATACACATATATTTATATATATGGATCTAGGACTTTTGATCGAAAGATCAAAAGTCCGAATCCATTATCATCGAACATACTTTACCGAAAGTGCTTTCACCGAAAAAGCGCATACGGTAAAGTATGTTTTAAAAAAAAAAAACATTAAACCTACTTCTATGCAGGGGGCAAGCCCCCCTGCACCCCCATGTGGGGCCCTGTGCACCCACACCCCTCCTACTTTAATATTCTCACTCTGAGGTCACACTACAGTGGTGAAAAGGGAATATTCCCTTATCCACACCGTAGTACGACTGGCACAATGAGCATATTTATCCGAAAGTGCTGCTTCTGTGAACAGCACTTTCGGTTAAGTATGCTCGGTGATTTCTGCTTCGGTGGAAACTGCATTAAGGGATCTGTACGGATCATACACACACACACACACACACACACACACACACACATATATATATATATATATATATATATATATATATATATATATATATATGTGTGTGTGTGTGTGTGTGTGTGTGTGTGTGTGTGTGTGTGTGTGTGTGTGTGTGTGTGTGTATGTATATATATATATATATATATATATATATATATATATATGTATATCATATATGTATGTATATATATATATTATATATATATATATATATATATATATATATATATATATATATATATGTAGATATCTATAACTATATGTGTATGTGTGTATATATATATATCTACTGTATATGTGTAGACATATATCTATCTATCTATCTATCTATCTATCTATCTATCTATCTATCTATCTATCTATCTATCTATCTATCTATCTTTCTATATACATATATGTTTAACATTTGTCCAGAACATGGAGTGGAGTCATACCTCAGCACCAGTCGTCTCAACCTATTAGTGCAAGGGGATGTCATGTAAGTATTGCAGGTATAAATGTAGACTGTTGCTACTGTGACAGGGGTTGTCTTAACAGAGATGTTGTGTGTGAGAGGTCACATCTGCTATTGACAAGTATGCCATCAGTTACTGACAGACATCCTAAAGTCATCATAGTACAGTACCACAGATATCACAGTAATGGTACAGTACCAAAGATATCACAGTAATGGTCCTGTGGAAAACAGCAGAGATATGACCAATAAATGTGGACAGTCTGACACACTCCGGTCAGTCCAGATGTATACACAGAACCCCTTAGTGCAAGACATGTGGACCAAGCCTAACAATGTGGATGTTAACAGCCATATAAATGGATATATCACGTAAATACTGGATGTATGGACTGTATCACATATGTATGCCCACACAGTTCATGCATTCACACACTTCTGTCTGTTCTGACACATAATAACCGGTGATGCAGAGGTCACATGCCCACATACTACCCACTAGTTAGTGACATACATCTGTACAGCATCCCACTGCTTTGTCAGGAATACACGACAGTTATGGTGGCCCAGCAGCAGTACATCTGACAAATATCTGGACATATCCAATAAAACGATCATGTCAGCACACAGGTTGGATGAAAAGATTGGTATTATGTTGACCATTAAGAAAGAAAGAGAGAAAGATTAAGAAACCAAGACTAGTGACTTTCTTTGGAATTCCAAAGATCCATAAAAGTACAACTGACCCTCTATATAGGCCAATTGTGTCAGGGAAGGGGTCTAAGACATATGCTATTGCATCTTTTTTGGACCATACACTTAAACACATCCCTGATCAGTATGAGCATATGTTGAAGGATTCTTGGGATTTTTTACGTGGTTTGACACTGCAGTCGTATGACGGTGAGGTGTACTTTTTAACCATTGATTTGGTTGACTTATTCACCTGTATTCCAACTGATGAGGGTTTAGATTACTTTTGGCTACTTTTGAAGGACAGTAAGTCTACCTTGAGCTTTGATATTGACATGTTGATAGGACTAATGAGAATTGTGTTGGAAAACAATTTTGTGTATTTTGAGGGGGAAACTTTCAAGCAGGTTAGAGACATAGCTATGGGGGCAGCTTGTGCCCCCATCTACGCCAACCTTGTCCTTTTACAATGGGAGTTGCAGCATTTGTTTCTTTCAGATTTTTGCAACAATAACATCAAATTATACCGACGCTTCTTGGATGATTTGTTTATTATTTGGGAAGGACCAGTGAACACTATTGTGGAGTTTGTTGAGTTTTTAAATTCCATCACTGGATTCTTAAAATTTACATTTAATTTTGACCAGGGTGGAATTGATTATTTAGATGTGAGGTTAGATAAAATTAATGAGGGACTGAAATCAAGAATTTATAGGAAAAATACTTTCAGTAATTCCTACCTCCCCTACAACAGTGACCACCTCTGGAAACAAAAAAGGAGTATAGTCAAGGGCCAAATGGTCAGAGCGGCCAGGATGACATCAGAGTGGGATGATTTTTTAGTGGAAATTGATTTTATTTCTGATTTGTTTAGCTCAAGGGGTTACTCTGATAGGTTAATAAAGGAAGTGTTGGAAGAAATTATAAATGGTCGTGCAGCTAGATATTCTCCTATTTTGGGGAAACTATTGGAAACTGTAAAAGGTCATGAAGTGGATAGTGAACAAGCTTTAAAAAGAGCTATGGTTCTTCAACACAGTAACATTACGAGGGAAGTTAAGGACCTTATTCAGAGAAATTGGAAGATGTTAAAGCACAATAAGGACTTAGGTTCATAGGTTCATTGATTAGTACTAGACTAACTGTTCTTGTGGGCCATTTTAAGCCTAGCCAATTATCCCTTGTGAGACTCAAACCCTGTACCTTGTGTTTGTAAGGCAAACACCTTAACCATTAGGCCGCCCTCCCTCCCAACTATTCAGTATGTTTACTGACTTAGTACACAAAGTAGGTGATCATCCTAACTTTGTTTATAAAACAGGAACAAATCTGAAAAGGGTGTTCGAAAGTAACAATTATAGACGTACAACTACTATGGACAAGGGAACTAGTAGGTGTGGTAGGTGTGGGTATTGTAGATACATTTTGGATGAAGTACCCATCACCTTAAAAAATTATGGCAACAGTAGGATTTACTTAAAGAAGGGTAACTGTCATACTAAGGGTATTGTGTACTTAGCCCTGTGTAGAGACTGTCCTAGTTTCTACATAGGTAAGTCCGAGAGAGCGTTGAACAAACGGATTTATGAACATTTATATAACATAAAAAAGGGAATATTAATAATGCATTAAGTAAACATTTACAAATGGAGCCTAAACACACTGGCTTTCATTTTCGGATTCTTGAACAAGTACCTATTGACCCTAAAGGGGGAGATTGGGAGAATTGGCAATGCTGTAGGGAGACCTATTGGCAAATTAGATTGAATGCCACCCACCCCCCGGGACTAAATGAGCATATTTCTATTAAGCCTTATTTGATTAAAAAAGCAGAAGATTTATCAAAATAATTACTTAAAACAACCACTGAAACAATTATTAAAGTAACATTTTGATTGTATTGTTTAACATAATTTTAAAGTATTTTAAATTTTTGACATCCTTTTCTTCTTCTTTTTTAGATAGAACTGTTATTTTGTGTTATTTTTTACTACTTGATTCAAAGTTTTATCAAGTTTATTAATGTTTGGTAAACGAAGTGAATTTATTTGTGTTTTTAAACTTGACAGTTGTAAAAATGTGTGTGGTTACTTTAAATTTAGGTCAGACTGGTTTTGGCACCTTTTTTTAAAATGAAGTTATTTAAAGATGGCTGATTGAACAGTTACACTGTTTTTACACTTGAAAAAGCCCTACAATTGAGTTAGGGTAAAAGCGCTTGTGGAATTTATACAATAAACCTTTTATGGACTTGCAACCTGTGTGCTGATACAATCGTTTTATTGGATTAGTGGTTTTGTTTCTACAATATTTTTCCACTTGCTTTTTATTTTTATATAAATATCTGGACATAACATCAAATTAGGTAAGTACACTGAGCTGTTAGGCATGTCACAAAGCATTGTGCAAACAAAAGGCAGACTGCCACAATACTGGCCTACATTTCTTATGGGGGAATGCACATGTGCCTACAAATATAGCAGGCTCTACAGGCATGTCACAGCAAACAGTAACAGACACCTGTATGAAAGTGCATACCCACAACCAATGTGAACACAGCCACATAAGATAAATGTGCTTAATATTACAGTATATGGACTGTTTGATTAACACCACCCTCGTATGTGCCACTCACACACTAAACCTACATGTACTGGGCCAATATACCATGTATTCCAATGCCTGACTGTGGTATGGCACATGTGTGTGTTTGGCCCTACAAACATGTAAGCCGATGGGTACCATACACTGGAGCGGCATGTAACATCAGATAGAACAGGACCAAGAACAATGACATCTACCGCAGTCTGTACACAGGCCAAGGTACATATTCGTAATACACACACTGTCAACAATCACCATAAGTACACAGACCTTACTACTGTACACACTATGACAGAATATCCAGGTTTTGTCCTCAGATATAACTCCTACTATACATAACATGTCTAGCAGTTTGATATCTCACTGGCTTGTTATCAGGTATGATGTCAATAAATAATGGTGTACTGAACATATGCACCTCTTACTGCATGACATATGTACAAAGGTTGACAGAGTTGTGGCTGGAGGCACAAACACAGGGCCAATATTGACATGTTGCTGTGATAACCTCATACATATGCTGGTGTAACAAGGTTTGTTGTGACATATGTCCTATGAGGAATATGAAGTCAGTAACTCTCATGGCTGTCACCATGTACTGACTGCAATTCTCAGACTATGCTTCTGCAGTTCTAAACATAGGTAATCTGTGAGTAACACAACACATGTAAGACTCCAAACACCGGCCAGTCTGCAGATAGCCCTATAGGTGGGAGTTTCCACAACCACATAACACTGCCATGACAGGTATTAAATCATGTAGACCAGCCATATCCACACAAACCCTGTTAAATCAAGATTACTTCAAATGCAGAAGAGCAAGACTTGTATTCTGTAGTCATGTCTGAAACATCCCCCTCCTGTTTGTTGGCCTGTCTTCACAGTGTATGTTGTTAGAGATATATACCACTACCATCTGTGATGCTGTTTGCCAAACACCAACATGAAGTCCTGTTCATACTGAATGAAAAGGGCCAGCACCCACATGATGTTCTTAGTTATAGGAGTGTGTTTCCATGCAATTGGCTATGGGAATGTTACCATAGCTGTTCCACATGCAATCAGCTAGTGGGGAACTGCAATTTGTGCACAGGCCATTAGCTGATCATGAGCATCACTTACAAAACACAAGCTGCTGCCTAGGCAAAGCGGATGTACTTCTCCATATCCACCAGAGAGGGACTGAGGGAGACAGACAGAGACAAAGTAAGACAGGGAGGCAGTAGGAGAGTAAAATCTAAGCATGTTTGTGTCACACACTTACCAGTACAGGGTTTAAACCCCTGCCTGACTATGTATTGCTGTTACATTTCTATGCAGTTATTGCATGTGCCACAGAGATTACATGTTGGAGAACTGTCCAAAGGTATATTTGATGGTGATTGACATTAGCAACAGTGATAAGATAGGTGTAGTACATGTGCCTGTCCACAAGAACAGGTGTCAAGGATGACACAGCCACACTTTCTCAGGGACTCGCACACATTATCACAGTAGGCAGGGTCAGGATTAGAATTCCTAACTAACTAGTTTGCTACACTACACTATTACACAGGTATCACATGCACCACAGAGGTTATCAGGCTGATATATGGGCAAAGGGTATGTCAAGGTATCTGACATCAGAAGACATGCTTCAGTAGGTCAATGGGAGGTGTAGTGAGGGTGAATGGCATCCAAATCATTATTCAGTACACACACACACACACACACACACACACACACACACACACACACACACACACACACACACACACACACACACACACACACACACACACACACACACAGGTTTGCCAGTACTGACATGCATGGGTGCATTGCTTCACAGGTGTGTAGTGGTTGAATGTGCCAGAAGGCTGTACAAGGCTAGGTAAAGGGTATACATTGACATCAGGCCATATGGCAATGGTCTGCAGTGTGGCTCAGGGGTGTAGTATCTGGATTGGCCCACACAGGTGGGTATGGTATTCACCATCCACTAATCTGGGTTACTACTGTGGGCGGCCAGTGCTGTGCAGTGCTTGCCATGTATGTTTTCTATATTCCATAACATGGACAGTGTCTGGGATGTGCACACATCCCACATACATGTTCTCTGACATGTGGAAGTGTACCTGGGGTGTCTGAGGCATGTTGTGTAGAAAGATTGTTATCATCTGATGTGCCATTCCTGACCCCGTGTGGTGAGAATTGGCAATGGAAACCAGGTTGACCCTGCACCTACATTGACAGCATGATACAGGTTTTCACTGGTGTCAGTGGAATCTGTCCATACAGGGCCTGTGTATAAGGCATGGTATTTCCTTTGTAGGTTACATTTGCTGACTCTACAGTTGTTGCAGGTGTCCAGTGGGAATCATAGCAAAGGACCACTGCATGCAATTGTTTGCCTATTGTAGGGATGGGACAGGGTGTCATGTCCTCTTTAGTCTACTGCAATCACACCATGGTTACTATCTGTGGGCAATATGCAGGGAACTACTAACATAGTGGTTGTTGCCTAGCCAAGTGTGTTTCTGTATGAGACATGGGTGGAGAGTGTTCTCTGGGTAATACAAGGGTTGCCTATATTGCTCCCCAATCCATGATGTCACATGTAGAAGTATGGATTGTCTACATGAGACTCTCTGCTGTTTGACATCTGTTGTCCTTGTAAGGTGGACAATGTGACATAAAACATGCCCACCATAAGAAATTTGCAAAACCCGCTGCACAATGAGTCTTGTTATTCCACACTCACAGCTACCTCCACACAGGATACTAATGACAAACTCACACACACACACACACACACACACACACACACACACACACACACACACACACACACACACACACACAGTGAGTCTCACAGTTGCCATGTTTGGGATTAGAACCCCTACCTAACTAGTACATCACACTATAGCATTATGCAGTTATAGCATGCACCACGGAGCTTACTGGGCTACTTTTTCCACAAAGGTTATTTCAAAGTGAATGACATCAGCAGGCCTGCCAAGGTAAGCCAATGGAAGTTGTAGTGACTGTGAATGGCCTCAAAAGCATTGATCCCTACACAAACAAACACACACACAAAGTTTTATAGTTGCCATGTCTGGGATTAGAACTCCTACCTAATTAGTACATCACACTATAGCATTACGCAGTTACAGCAGGCACCACAGTGCTTATTGGGTTACTCTTTCCCAAAGGTGTATTTCAAAGTGAATAACATCAGCAGGCCTGCCAACATAGGCCAATGGAAGTTGTAGTGACTGTGAATGGCCTCAAAAGCATTGATCCCTACACAGACAAACAAACAAATGCACAGAGTTTCATAGCTGCCATGTCTGGGATTAGAACTCCTAGCTAACTAGCACATCACAGGTGCCATGGAGCTTACTGGGCTACTTTTTCCCCAAAGGTGTATTTCAAAGTGAATGACATCAGCAGGTTTGCCACGGTAGGGCAATGGAAAGTGTAGTTCATAGGGTCATAGGTTCATAGATTGATACTAGGCTATTGGCCCTAGGGTCTATACAAGTCTAGCTATGACAGTTTCTTGGCTATTTCTTCCCACAACATTTACTTCCCTGGACCTCTGTTTAGCAGGGTGACTGAGGTGAACCCTATGGTGAATTTCCTATCTCTCATCCACTCGTCAGGGTTCCTTTTAAAGAAAGCCAAAGAGGCACTCTGCTTGACATGTATGGGCAGTCTATTCCAGAGTCTGGAGAGTCTCTGGGTCAGGAACCCATCCCTCCAGCATGTTTTGTTCATTGTGATGACACGGTTTAGATCCCTGGAGCGTGTGGCTCTGAGGGATTGGAATTTCTTTAAGTGTAGCATGTACAACAGCTTTGGGTTTGACATGACATTGTATGTTAAGCAGAAATTGCCTCTGAGTAGATGATATGTGATAGGGTATAGCTGGATGATTTTCAGACTGTCAGCATAGGGTATCTGCTTTAGGCCTGTGATTCTTTTAGTGAGGAATTTCTGCAGCCTTTCTAGTTGTTGCAGATGTCTTGAGAGGTACATACCAAATAGGGCATTGTATTCTATACTGGGTCTACTGAGAGATGACTACAGTGGGACAATGGCCTTCTTTTTTCTGGATAAAAAGCCCTTAGTGATGAGGTGTGCTACATACGTGGATTTCCTGATTGTTGTGGCTATGTGTTTATCAAAGATGAGACCACTGTCCACCTGTGTTCCTAAGTCTCTTATCACACGTTCAGTGTTTAGTGTACTGCCACCTATGTGGTACTTCAAGGGTACATATTCCTTCCCAAAGGGGATAACTATACATTTCTTGGCATTGAGCTTGAGCCCATGGCTCTGGCACCAAGCATCTCTTTCTGTAAGGCCCTTTTATAGACTATCTACATAATTTGGGGAATTCAATATTGGCTTCCAGTTTGCAGTTATCTGCAACCTTTGTTACCCAGACTCCCTTAGTGTTGACCTGTACTTCAGAGCAGTAGATGCCAAACAAGAGTGGTCCCAGGACTGAACCCTAAGGTATTCCAAATGTCACTTGTCTGGGACTAGATTTGGAGTCGCTTACTTTTACAGTGTGGGTTCTGTCAGTACGGCATTGGCAACCCATTGAGTGACATAGGGATTAATGGCCAGCTTAGTACGTTTATCTATGATTCCAGACTAGGGGATGGTGCTGAAGGCCTTGGTGAGGTCAGAATAGGCTGTGTGAACCATCTTACCCTCATCCACAGCTCTGGAGACTGATTCAAAGTTGTCAATCAGGTTCAGGGGGAATGAACAGCCCTTCACAAACACAACCTGGGTGGGGTCCAGTGTTTGCAGGTTGCCAAAGTCTTTGTTTATAAGTTCCATGATAATACATTCCATGGCCTTGCAGATCAGGCTCATCAGACTGCTGGGGCGGTAGTTCCCAGGATCCAAGTTGGATCCCCCCTTGTGGACTGGGATAACTGTAGCTTTGTACCACTCAGTGGCCACGAAGCCTGAGGTGTGGCTATAATTAAACATGACACGTAGGTGAAGTGCCAGTTCATTTTGTAGTTCATGTAGTACACAGACCAGAATGTTGTCTGGTCCCATGGATGCTTTTTTCTTAGCTTTGGAGAGTGTGGTTTTTACCTGTGTGGCCATTATTACCAGACTCTGGCAATCTTTCGGTATTCAGATGGGCCCTTTAGGGGGTGGAGGGTGCAGTTGGCACTGAATCAATCTGCCAGGATATTGACAATATCCTTGGGATCAGTATACTTAATGCAATTCTGTTGTAGTTCAGAGCAGATCTGAACATTGCCATTAAGATACCTGACATAGGTATGGAACGGCTTGTGGTTGTCTTTGGAATCTTTGGCTATATTATGTTCATAACTAGCTTTGGAGGATTTTAGGAGGGATCTCCGCTTGAGGCTGGTAAGGGAGTTTTTTGCATCCTGGGAATTTCCTCTTTACTGCAACAGTTTCTTCCTTTTGTTGTAAAGTTTTTATGGCAGGAGACTGCCACATTGGCTTCCTTTTCTTGGAGGGGAATGTCTTGGTTCTATTTGGGATGGCACAATTCATGCATGAGTGGATGTGCTCATACAGTGCCTTAATGTAGGATTCAGCAGTCGACCTTTCAGTTCCCGTCTGCATGGGTGTCATGATGTTTGTCACGTCTGACATGTGTAGCATGACGTTGGCTTTGGAGATGTTTTTTATGGAGGTTTCCTTACTGGGGTGTGGGGGAGAGATGTGGATGTTAAGGGTGATTAGCTTATGGGCAGACCTGACCACCGATGGGGTGACCATAGGTGTGAAGCATCGATTTCCCATGTTGGTAATGACCAGGTTTAGGATATTGGAGCCCCTGGTGGGACTATGGACTACTTGATCCAGGGCATTGGGAATTATGACTTCCAACAACCATTGGGCACAGGTGTTGGTACACGAGTAGCTTTCCCAGTTAATGGCAGGTTAGTTGAAATCATCCAGTATTAGGGTGTTTGGTTGTATCTTAATATTCTCCAGTATGTTTAGAAAGGTGTAGTGGGAATTCTGGTGCTTGGTGGGGGATCTGCAGCAAGCTATACAATTTGGATTGCAGTCTTACCTAGTGTTCATTGCACTGGGAGAATTTCAGACGGATTGTGTTGGACAAGTACCCTGGTGGTGTGAATATCCTTGGTGAATATAGACACTCTATCGTTAGTGTTTTGGTCCTGGTTTGATGGCCAACAGGTGTGGTAAGAGCTGTACCTGGTATTGCAGGGGTTCGCTCTGAAGCCTTGGATCAGGTCTCTGCTACTGCACAGATATCGATGCTCTCCATTTTTAGGAGTGCCTAGTGACTATGAATGGCCACAAAAACATTGATCCCTACACACATACAACAAACCAACCAAACACACCCACACACCCACAGAGTTTCACAGTTGCCATGTCTGGGATTAAAACTCCTACCTAACTAGTACATCACAGTACAGCATTATGCAGATAGGTCAGAAGGAGTTGCATTGTGTTTTTGTGGACTTAGAGAAAGCATATGACAGGGTGTCTAGAGAGGAGTTGTGGTATTGTATGAGGAAGTCAGGCGTGTCAGAGTAGTATGTAAGAGTGGTACAGGATATGTACAAGAGTAGTGTGACAGTGGTGAGGTCTGCGGTGGGAGTGACCGATGTGTTTATGGTGAAGGTGGGATTACATCAAGGATCAGCTCTGAGCCCTTTCTTATTTGCAATGGTGATGGACAGGTTGACAGATGAGATCAGACAGGAGTCCCCGTGGACTATGATGTTTGCAGATGACATTGTGGTCTGTAGTGAGAGTAGGGAACAGGTGAAGAAGACCCTGGAGATGTGGAGATATGCTCTAGAGAGAAGAGGAATGAAGGTCAGCAGGACTAAGACAGAATATATGTGTGTGAATGAGAGGGAGGATAGAAGAATGGTGAAGATGCAGGGAGTAGAGGTGGCGAAGGTGGATGAGTTTAAATACTTGGGATCAACAGTTCAGAGTAATGGTGAGTGTGGAAGAGAGGTGAAGAAGAGAATACAGGCAGGATGGAGTGGGTGGAGAAGAGTGTTAGGAGTGATTTGTGACAAATGAGTACCAGTAAGAGTAAAAGGGAAGGTCTACAAGAGGGTAATGAGACCAGTTATGTTATATGGGTTGTAGACAGTGGCATTGACAAAAAGGCAGGAGTCAAAGCTTGATGTGGCAGAGTTGAAGATGTTAAGATTTGCATTAGGTGTGACGAGGATGGACAGGATTAGGAATAAGTGTATTAGAGGGTCAGCCCAGGTTGGAAGGTTTGAAGACAAAACCAGAGAGGCAAGATTACATTGGACTGGACATGTGCTGAGGAGGGATGCAGAGTATATTGGGAAAAAGATGCTAAGGATGAAGCTGCCAGGTAACAGGAAAAGAGGAAGGCCTAAGATAAGGTTTATGGATGTGGTGAGAGAGGACATGCAGGTGGTTGGTGTGACAGAGCAAGATGCAGAGGACAGGAAGAAATGGAAACAGTTGATCTGCTGTGGCAATGCCCAATGGGAGCAGCTGAAAGAAGAAGAAGCATACGCCATGGAGCTTAGTGGGCAACTTTTTCCCCAAAGGTGTATTTCAAATTGAATAACATCAGCAGGCCTGCCAAAGTAGGGCAATGGAAATTGTAGTGACTGTGAATGGCCTCAAAAGCATTGATGCCTACACAGGAAAACAAACACACACACAAAGTTTTACAATTGCCATATCTGGGATTAGAACTCCTACCTAACACATCGCACTACATCATTATGCAGTTATAGCATGCGCCACGGTGCTTACTGGGCTATTCATTCCCCAAAGGTGTATTTCAAGGTGAATTACATCAGCAGGCTTGCCAAAGTAGGGCAATGGGGAGTTCAGTGTGTGTGCATGGGCCATAAACCATTCATCTGGAAGGAGACACACAACACTCAGGCACACACAGGTTTAAATTTAACAGGTATGTGTATGCAACTGCTTGATGAATAATGACATGTACAGTCATGTTACACAGTTATCACAAGCAGCACAGACACTATAGTGCTAAGGGATACCAGATGCAGATGTCTACAGTGATTGACATTTGCACATCATGTGGTTTTAGCCAATTGGATGTGTGCTGGGTGGAACTGGCCTCATGATGGGAGGCTCTTTGTCACTGTCTGTCACTCCCTTCCACACATTTATGTAGTTCATAGTTCATAGTTTAGTACTAAGCTAACTGCCCTTGCAACCCATTTTAAGCCTAGCCAATTATCCCTTGTGAGACTCAAACCCTGCACCTTGTGTTTGTAAGGCAAACACCTTAGCCATTAAGCCACACTCCCAACCCAATGTATTTGTAAGTTTGGCCTGTTATAGTGTGTTATCCTTGGATATATGTGAATATTCCTGTCCAATGTGTGTGCAAAGCATGGCTGGTGTGCAATGTGGAGTATATGCACAAACATCTGTAACTGTCAGATAAGTATAGTCCACTGTTGTTGCCAGACATGGGATTCCTTTCTTAAGTGTGGGAGCATGCCCAGTATGACCTTCTGTACTGAATGTGTGAATCCATTCCAGGTAGGTTGTACTCCAGTGCAGGCTTTTGTGTTCTACACCTACAGCTAGCAACCTGTTTCTGCAGGATATCTGTAGATTGGTTGACAATATGGGGTCAAAATGGGCAAAGGATAGTGGGTTACTGTAGGTAATTGTGTCTGTGCTGCTTCTGCTACATGGTTTTGGTGTTAGCAGAGATATTCAGATATATGTACTGTTTTACACTGTGATGTTTTCTGTCATCAACTACTGTCGGGTATACATATTTGCTTGCAGTAATTTCCTGGGGAACACAGGGTGAATGAAGGTGTGTTCAGTATTGTGGTCTGCAGCCTACAAATTCTTGCACAATCATGCCATTCTGGAGGGGAAGCTGCAGACACTTGCTGATGGATCTGTGTAAATGGTTCAGCACCTTAGTACAGTGGTGGCTGAGGATACCATGCTTGTACATCCATTAACGTGACAGTATGGCCATATCCTGCTCTGGCCATACCTCACAGCTGTGGAAATCAACACAGGTTACCCAGAGGCAGGGCTCGTATTTCTGGTCATTACCCCCTTCACATTGTGGCTTGCAAGAAGGTTTGTAGCCAACTATTCCTGTCTTTGTAGGCAAGAATAGTATGCGCACACTGCTGAGTTTCAGACTTCACACACTCTATGGCGTCCATGCTCCTACCACCACCCCCTCTATTATTCTATCCTCTTCCAAACATTATGCAAACATTATCTGATAAGTACCCTATAGTTATTACATCATCCCAGCAGTATTTTGGGGTTGTTCCACAGTTCATGCAGTAGGACATGGTGGACATGTTACTAGGATTTGTCGACATGGTCTTGCATTTGGGTTCTGTGGACTGTTGTTCATAGGTTCATAGGTAGGTGCTATTGGCCCTAGGGCCTATATAAGCCTAGCCAAAAAGGTACCCTGGCTTTTGCCACCCAAGAAAATTATTTTCCTGTGCCCCTGCGAGCAGAGCCACAGAAGTGATCCCTGGGGTGAAATTCCTATTTCCCATCCAATCATCAAGATTTTTCTTGAAGAGTGCTAATGAAGAGCTTATTTGATATAGATAGGTAGTTTGTTCCAGAGTATGGGAAGTCTCTGGGACAGGAATATATCCCTCCAGCATGTTCTGTTTATTGTGGTGACAAGGTTTAGGTCCCTAGAGCATGTAGCTTGGGTGGATTGGGATTTCCTTAAGTGGAGCATGTCCAACAGCTCTGGGTTTTTCATAGCTTTGTATGTTAGGCAGAGATCACCTCTGAGTAGGTGATATGCCACGGTGTAAAGCTGGAGTTTTTTGAGACGGTCTACATAGGTCATCTGTTTGAGGCCTGTAATCCTCTTTGTGAGGCATGTCTGTGGCCTTTCCAGTTGTAGATGTCTTGTGAGGTACATCCCAAAAGGGGCGTTGTACTCAATAATGGGTCTAATGAGTGCCGAGTAGAGGGGAACAGTGACCTTTTTTTTCCTGGATGAGAAACCTTTTATGATGAGGTGTGCTATATAGAAGGATTTCCTGATTAATGTGGCGATGTGATCATCAAAGAAGAGACTGTGTCCCATGGTCTCTTACCATACTTTTGGTGTTAAGTAGACTACCACCTATGTGATAGTTCATGGGTACAGAGTTTTTACCAAAGGGGATGACAATGCACTTTTTGGCATTGAACTTGAGGCCATGGCTTCGACACCAGGCATCTGTCTCAGTGAGGCCCTTTTGTAGGATGTCCACATCATTAGGAGTTTCAATTATGGCTCCTAGTTTGCAGTCATCTGCGAACTTCATTAGCCAAAGACCTTCTGTGTTAGCCTGTACTTCAGAGAAGTAGAATTCAAACAGGAGAGGACCCAGGACTGAACCCTGTGGTACTCCAAGTGTCATTGGTCTGAAGTTGGATTTGGCATCTGCTACTTTCACAGTGTGGGTTCTGTCAGTGAGCCAGTTGGCAACCCATCTTGTGACATAGGGATTTATACCTAGGTAAGTGAGTTTATCTATAATTCCAGAGTGGGGGATGGTGTCAAAAGCCTTGGCAAGATCTAGATAGGCTGTGTGAACCACCTTACCCTCATCTATGGCTTGGGTGACTGCTTCAATGAAGTCTATCAGGTTTAGGAGACATGATCTGCCTTTTACAAACCCGAACTGGGTGGGGTCCAGCATTCGGAGATTACCAATGTCTTTGTTTATAAGTTCCATGATGATACGTTCCTTGGCCTTGCAAACCAGGCTCATCAGTCTAATGGAGCAGTAGTTCCCAGGGTCCATGGTGACTTCCCCTTTGTGGAGTGGGATAACTGTCACTGTGCACCATTCAGTGGGCACAAAGCCTGAGGTGAGGCTATGATTGAACATAGTACTTAGGTGGAGTGCCAATTTGTTCTGTAGTTCATGTAGAATGCAGCCTGGGATATTGTTGGTTCCCATGGATGCTGTGTTCTTGACTTTGGGGAGTGTGTTTTTTATCTGTGTAGCCATGATTACAGGAACTTTGCATTCTTCCAGTATAGAGATGGGCCCTTTAGGATTTCATTATTTGGGAGTCCATGAGAAAACATACACTGGCAATACGGGTGAGACACAGGCCTTTGGCAGAGGGCTGTAGGCCATTTGGTAGTGATGCAGGCCAGCTGTAGCAGGCCATTGCATTGTGTTATTCCTACAGGCCCAGGCTGTAAGCTATTATATTCCCCTGGGTGACAGGGTAGGTGTGTAAGGTGTTAATGTCAATAGTTTCTGTCATTATTGATCCAGTGGTGTGAATGCTGACAGGGTGCTGCTTACAGCTAGTGACACACCTGCATGGGACACCTCTTCAGCATGCTGCATTCTGTGGCTAGAGTTGGGGGTCATATTGTACTCATTCCCAACAGCAGGGATAAGACCTTTGAGGTACCTGTGGCTGATAGTGGGGTGAGCTGGGTGCATGTGTGCTATGGAAGCTACTTGCAGCTGACTCACAGATATACATGGTGCATTCCACTTATGCTGGCTTGTGCAGGGACATCAGCAGTTTCTCAATACTTCCTACCTGTGACCTTTGTGGTCTGCCAGTGTTTGACCAGATGACATTGGTATTCCATATTACAAACCCAACTAATGTGCTGCTAACCTGTATGTACAATTCCGAAGGTTTGTCCTTTGACAATAACATTTTATACACTGCCTGTCTAGGGTACTTCTAGCTGTGTACTGTTTGTATGTCTGGGCCCACATTCATGCCATGTCCATCTTTCAGAAGGTGACAGATATTACATCCAAACAATTACTATGGCTTACTGCTGGAATGTGTCTTGCTGGGATGCATTGTGTTTGGCACTGCAGTTGTAAGAACTTGGCCCTGCCATTGGCAGTACTGGCCAATGGCCACCAGGACATAACTCACCATGCCTACATGCTGACCACTCTCACACAATATACAACACACACCAACCTAACACACACAGCCCTGCATATTGTATACATGCTATAATCTATCCTGCTACTTTGGCCAGCTCAGGTGATCTGTGCTCCACTGTTATTACACCTACACATACATGTTACTACATTTCTACATAGGATTGTGGGGGGGGGGCACACCTGACAACTGTACACATTTACTATGACTGTACTGGTATTTCAGGTACTCCATTTCATTCCGTATTATGACCTATTATGCAGACTAGAGGCATATGAGTGTACTGCAGTTCTTAGGTTTTATTGACCTACATTTCCGTTTCAGACTTCTTACCTTTCAGAACTAACATCTCACTGCCTGACCTGTTGTAGTCTCTCTGTGTAGGTCTGGAGGGGGGATGTTCTCCATAGCCATCAGTCAGAGGCCTTAGCACAGCCTTTCTTTGTGTTTGTCTATGCCTGTCCTGTTGGCTGAGACAGCTGTTGGGTATGCAAGCCTCACTGACTGGCATGTGTGTGTCTTATGGACACACATTTGGCCCACCATGATTCCTGCAGTGGGTTTTGTCAACTTGTCTACTACTGGCTACTATGGTGACACCAGTACTTGTGACAGATTTCATGCTGCCAATATAGGTGTCTACTATCTGCTGCCATCCCATTCAGCCACCCGATTCCCTTGCATGCTCACATCCATACCATAGATACAAGTAACAAAACATATTACTCCATTCAGCAGTTGATGGGGAGAGTGACTTACCTTGTGACTGTGCTAGTATTGAGGATGGTGCTGGAGGGCTGACTATGTCGGAAGCCCATAGTACACTCCCTATACATGGTTAAATACAGGCAGTGTCATGTTTGGCATCCCTTTTACTGTATGTGTGAGTCAGAGAGAGGTGTCATTTCTTGGATTCCTATCATGTCAGTGTATATGCTATGTGTATTCTCTTTGCCAAGGCCTGGGCATACTGGGCACGCATCCTTCTGCCTACTGGGGCAGGCCCAGGTTGTTCCTCCTCCTCTGAGTCACTCTGTGCCTGTGCAGGCCTTGGCAATGGTGGGGGGCTGTGTGGCCCTGCCTCGGGCTGTTCCTGCTGCAGCTGTTTCTGCAGGATCATATTGTGTAGCATGGCACATAAGATGACAATATGGGTACATATAGCTGGTGAGTACTGCAAGGCTCCACCAGATATGTCCAGGCACTGGAACTCTGACTTCAGCATCCCAAACACATGCTCTATTATGATTCTGGTCTGTACGTGTGCCTCATTATGGAGTTCTTGTTTGGGTGTGTGTGCATTTCTGATGGTTGTCATCAGCCACAGCTCCAGTGCGTAACCAACATCCCCCACTAAGTGGCCACATGGGATGTCCCCATTGGCAAATCTCTGGTACAGCTGCTTCATATGCCAGATCTGGGAGTCATGATAGCTTCCAGGGCAGCCAGCATACACATTCATTATAATGCCCTGGGCATCTCAGATGACCTGGCAGTTGATGGAGGGGAATCCCTTGTGGTTTATGTAGACCCTACCCCGCTCACCGGGTGGTGCTTTGATGTGTATCTGCATGCAGTGTATAGCACCCACTACCTCAGGGTATTCTGCTATTTGGTGGAAGAGATGCAAATTGCTGGTCAATGCCTCATGGGTGTTGAGGAAATATATGTGCTCACCGGCATGTGCTGACATGGCATCCAGGAACTGGTGGAGTACCCTGGATGCTGATGCCTGTGAGATCCCCATGATATCCCCAGTTAGCCTTTGGAAGATACCTGTGGCTAGTATTCTTAGGCCTACACATACCTTGGTATCCACTGGGATGGGTTCCTTTCTGTTGGTTCTGTGTGTGAGGCGTGGCCGGCACAGCTCAACAATTTGCTGTAGGAAGTCCCTGTCCACCCTATAGTGCTCCACTATCTCCAGCTTATGTAGCCCCTGGTAGGTTACGCTGGGTCTGTACACTCTTCTCCTTCTTCGCACTGGGGGTTGGTTGTCAGCATTCTCATCCTCACCACACTTAGCCTCTTCCACATGTTGATTTATGAGAGCAAATGCAGCCCCTATCATTTTGTTGCTTTTTTTTAGGTAAAATCTCCCCATTTGTGTACACGGGCAGTGTAGAGTTTGTGGGAAAAAAACAGAGAGAAATGTGTCTGCATAGTTTATAGTAGTGTGATGGGCTGGGCTACTGCCTGTGTAATTGGCTGCTTCTGATACATTGCACCTGCCAGTTATGCTAGTTTTCCTTGATTACCTTCTTACTGCTGTTTTCCCTTCTCATTGTCTTCCTGTTTAAGCCCCAAGGAGAGCCACACAAACCCAGTGCTCAGATGTGCATGGAGTTGCTATTTCCCAGTTTACTTTTTTTTGTTTTAAACCCCAGTGCGCTGCACACACACCTGTTTAGGCATTGTAAAGTGTGCTTGGCAGCTTTAGACACATCCCCTTCCTTAGCTCTGCTAAGCATAGGGCAAATACAAGCCACAGGGCTCCAGTAAGCTTACAGTATGCCTGACACACCCCTCTATGATGTCAGCTAGCTCTTAGGCTTGCACCATGGTCTTCCTGCACCTACATGGTTGGCTGCAGGCTAGCCATGAAGGGAAATCTGAGATTCAGTATCATTCCCCTCATTTGCATAGGATTGCCTGCTAATGCCTAAGTCCCACCCTGAGCTTTCCCCTTAGCAACCACTATTCACTGGCCTTGATGTCTTCTGCCTGCCATTGACTTTAATGGCAAAATAGTGATTTTGCAGGGAAAGCTTTTTAAAGGGTTTTTCTGTTATTTTCTGGCCAATCCAATTTGCTCTCCGCTGCTCTACACTTAAATGGCTGAAATCGGCCCACAAAATTAAAGGTTTTTTTTGCAACTGTTTTTCATGCCAGTGGCCATATATTTGGCCATTGGCATGCTTTGCACATCATATACACTCTTTATTTGGAGCTGTCATGGCTCCATTATGTAGTTTGCAGAAATGTACTCAGTTACTAATCGAGTACATTTCTACAGGTTACATTAGTCTTGCATGGATGGCTTCCAGCTTCCTGAATTGCAAATTCACCTCATTTGCATGGTTTTCACCTGCAAATAGGGTAATTTGCATATAGGAGCTGTGTCCATGAAGGAATAGGAGCGCTCGTGCACATCCCAGGAGCTTGTTCCTGGATTTCTCGGTGGCCATATTGCCTCCAGCAGCTTATGCACTATTACTGCACACTGTGCAGAGCTTGCTGAATCTTGGGGTCTGTCTTCTATATTGTTGTGTTTTAGTAGTTTTTAAAAAATGTATTGTACTTCTTAACTTTGTTGATATTAGCTTTGTAATAATTGTATATGGATCTTTTCTCTCCAGGCATCCATTGAAAATGGGCTCATTCTGACCCAATGGACTTTTCCAGTTAACAAACTGCAAATAAAATAAATAAATAAAATAAAATAAAAATAAAGTGTACTAGGGATAGCACCAGTAGAGTACACTGGGAATTAATGCATTAATGTGTACTAGGGATTGTAGCACTAGTGTGCACTGGAGAACTGCATTCATGTGTACTGGGAATAGCTGTGCTACTGTGAACTAGGAAGTTACGGCATTAATGTGTACTGGGGATAGCAGCAATACTGTGCACTAGGGAATTACTGCATTAATGTGTACTGGGGATAGTTGGATTAAAGTGCACTGGGGACTTACTGCATGCATGTCTACTGGGGATAGCAGAACAACTGTGCTTTGGGGAATTATTGCATTCATGTATAATAGGGATAACAGCCTTAGAATACACTGAGGAATTACTGCATTAATGTGCACTGAGGACAACAGCATTACAGCACACTGGGAATTACTGCATTAATATGTACTGGGGATGGCAACACTGCAGTGCACTGGGGAAATACCTCATTACTGGGTACTAGGGATAAAAGCACTGCAGTGCACTGGGGAATTTCTGCATTAATGTGTACTGGGGATACCAACACTGCTATGCAATGGAGAAATACGCCATTGCTATGAACTGGGAATAACAGTATTACTGTGCACTGGGGAATTACTGCATTAATGTGCACTAGACGTAGCAGCATTACAATGCAAAGGGGAATTGCTGCATTAATGTGTACTAGGATAGCAACACTGCTGTGTACTGGGGAAATACTGTATTAACATGTACTGGGGTTAGTAGCACTACAGTGTACTGGAGAATTATTGGAGAATTACGGAATTAATTTATACTGGGAATAGCTGCACTACTGTGCATGGGGGAGTTACTGCTTTAATGTGTACTAGTGGTAATAGCACTACAGGAAACTGGGGAATTACTGCATTAATGTGTACTAAGGATAGCAGCACTACAGTGCACTGTGAAATTAGTACATTAGTGTGTACTAGGGATAACAGCACAACACTGCACTGGGGAATTACTGCTTTGATGTGTACTGGGTATTGCAGCACTAGAGTTCACTGGGGGAATTGCTGCATTAATGTGTACTGAGGATAGAAACACTGTTGTGCACTGGGGAAGTAGTGCATTAATGTGTACTGGGAAGAGCTGCACTACTTTGCAATGGGGAATTACTGCATTAATGTGTACTAGGGAGAACATCATTACAGTGCAATGGTAATTACTGTGTTAATGTGTACTAGGGATAGTAGCACTACAGTGCATTGGAGAATTACTGCATTATTGTGTAACGCGTATAGCAGCAGTATTGTGCATTAAGGAAAAACAGCATTAATGTGCATTTGGGATAGCTGCATTACCATGCACTATGGAATTACTGCATTAATGTGTACTGAGGTTAGCTGCACTACTTGTACACTGGGGAATTTATGGAAATTACTGCATTAATGTGAACTAAGGGTAACAGCAGTACAGTGCACTGGGTAATTGTTGCATTAATGTGTTCTAGGGATAGCAGCACTACAGTGCACTGCAGAATTACAGAATTAATTTGTACCAGGGATAGCAGCACTATTGTGCATTAAGGAAACATGGCACTAATGTATACTGGGGATAGTTGCATTACCATGCACTGAGGAATTACTGCATTAATGTGTACTGGAGATAGCAGCACTATTGTGAAATGGGAAGTTGCTGCTGTAATGTGTACTGGGGAGAGCATAACTACTCTACATTAGGAAATGACTGCATTAATGTTCACTAGGGATGGCAGGAGTACAGTGCACTAGAGAAATATTCTATTAATGTGTACCACAGATAGCAGCAGTCCTAGAGTGCACTGAGACATTACTGCATTAATATGTACTAGAGATAACAGCACTGCAGTGCACTGGGGAAAAACTGCATTAATGTGTACAGTGTATACCAGCACAATAGTGTACTGGGGAATTACTGCATTAATGTAAACTCGAGATAGCAGCACTACTCTGAGCTGGGGAATTACGACATTAACATCTACAGGGAATAGCAGAACTACTGTGTACTGTGTATACCAGCACTACAGTGTACTGGGAAATTACTGCATTAATGTAAACTTGAGATAGCAGCACTACTGTGTGCTGGGGAATTACTACATTATTGTCTACAGGGGATAGCAGAACTATTGTGCACTGGGGAATTACTGCATTAGATTGCACTGGGAATAGCTGCACTGCTTTACACAGGGATATACTACATTAATGTGTACTAGTGATAACAGCAAGAGAAATTACTGCATTAATGTGTACCAGGGATACCAGCACTTCAGTACACTAGAGAATTACTGCATTAATGTGTACTGGGAATAGTAGCACTACTGTGCACTAAGGAATTACAGCATTAGTGTGTACTGGGGATAGCTGCATTACTGTGCTCTGTGGAATTACTGCATTAAAGTGTACTAGGGATAGTAGCATTAGAGTACACTGGGGAATTAATGCATTAATGTGTACTGGGGATAGTAGACTATTGCTCACTGGAGAGCTGCTGCATTTTATGTGTACTGGAAATAGCTGCACTACTGTGAATTGGGGAGTTACTGTATTAATGTTTACTGTGGATAGCAGTGCTACTGTGTTCTAGGCAATTACTGCATTAATGTGTACTGTGGTAGCTGCAGTACTGTAGACTTGGGAGTTACTGTATTAATGTGTACTAGGGATACACTACAGTGTACTGGGGAAATGCTGCATTAATGTGTACTAGGGCTAGTAGCAATATATTGTAGTGGATAATTACTGCATTAATGTGTACTGGAAATAGCTGCCCTACTGTGCATGGGACAATTACTGCATTAATGTGTACTAGTGATATCAGTTCTACAGTGCACTGGAGAATTAATTAATGTGTACTGGGTATAACAGCACTAGAGTGCATAGTGAAATTACTGCACTAATGCATACTGGGGATAGCAATACTACTGTGCACTGGAAAATTACTGCATTAATGTGTACTAAAGATAGCTGCATTACTATACACTTGGGAAATACTACATTAATGTGTACTGGGGAATGCAGCACCCCGGTGCACTGGAGAATTTCTGCATTAATGTGTAATGGAGAAAGCAACACTATTGTGCATTGGAGAATTAATGTATACTGGTTATAGCATGACTAGAGTGCACTGGGGAATTAGTACACTAATGCATACTGGGAATAGTGACACTGCAGTGCACTGGGGAATTACTACATTATAATGTACTGAGGATAGCAACACTACTGTGCACTAGGGAATTACTGCATTGATGTGTACTGCAGATAGTTGCCTTATTGTGCACTGTGGAATTACTGCATTAATGTATACAGAGGATAGCTGCATTAATCACACTGGGGAATTACAACATTAATGTGTAATGGAGAAAGCAGCACTACTGTGCACCGGGGACTTACTGTATTAATGTGTACTGGGTATAGCAGCACTAGAGTACAATGGGGAATTATTGCATTAATATTTACTGGGGAGAGCAACATTGCTGTGCACTGGTGAACTACTGCATTGATATGTACTGTGGATTGCTGCATTACCATGTACCGGAGGAATTTCTGCATTAATGTGCATTGGATAATCAATTAACTAATCTGACTGGGGGTAGTAGCACTTCAGTCCTCTGTGGAATTACTGCATTAATGTAAATTGTGGATAGCTGCATTACCATGCTCTGGACAATTACTGCATTAATATGTCCTGGGGATAGCTGCTTTACCATGCACTATGGAAATACTGCATTAATGTGTGCTGGGGATAGGAGAACTGCAGTTTACTGGGGAATTACTGCATTAATGGGACTAGGGATAGGAGCACCACAATGCACTGGGGATTGCCGCATTAATGTGTACTGGGGATATCTGCTGTACTGTGCCCTGATGAATTACTACATTAATGTTTACAAGCTATAGCAGCACTACTGTGCACTCAGGAATTACTGCATTAATGTGTAGTAGAGATACCAGCACTAGAGTTCACTGGGGAATTACTGCATTAATTGGTATTGGGTATAACAGCACTATTCTGCACGGGATACTTACTGCTTTAATGTGTACTGGGGATAGCTGCTTTACTATCCATTGGGGAATTACTGCATTAATGTTAACTGAGCAATGCAGTACTACAGTGTCCTGGGAAATTACTGAATTAAAGTGTATTATTGAGTGCAACACTAGGGCAGCCACGGTGGTGCAGTGGTTAGCATTGCTGTCTCACAGCAAGAGGTTCTCCGGTTCGATCCTCGGCTGGGGTGCCTTCTGTGCGGAGTCTGCATGTCCTCCCTGAGGTTGCGTGGGTTTCCTCCGGGTGCTCCGGTTTCCTCCCACATCCCAAAGACATGCTGCAGGTGGATTGGACACTCTAAATTGGCCCTAGGTGTGCATGTGAGTGTGCCGTCTGTGGAAGGTTGGGCGCCAGGCTGGCAACTCGACACTGTAAAACTCCACTGCCATTCAATGTGCGGACAAGGTGATCCGCTGTGACGACCCCTAACTGGGAAAAGCCGAAAGAAGAAGAAGATTGAGTGCAACACTACAGTGCAATGGGGAATTACTGCATTAATGTGTACTGCAGATAGCTGCATTACTGTGCTCTGGGAAATTACTGCAGTGATGCGTACTGGTGATAGTGCACTGGGGAATTACTCCATTAATGTGTACTAGGGATAACTGCAATAAAGTGCAATGGGGAGTTACTGCACTGATGTGTATTGGAGATAGTGGCACTACTGTGGACTAGAGGGAGAATTATTGTATTAATGTATACTGGGGATAACTGCATTACAAAATGAACTGGCACCTCACCTAAGTATCATGTTTAATGAGAGCCTCACCTCTGGCTTCATGCCCACTGAGAAATGCACAGCTACAGTTATCCCACTCCACAAGGGGGGGGGATCCACCTTGGATCCTAGGAACTACCACCCCATCAGTCTGACAAGCCTGATCTGCAAGGCCATGGAATGTATTATCATGTAACTTATATACAAAGACATTGGCAACCTTCAAACACTGGACTTCATCCACTTTGGGTTTGTGAAGGGCCAATCTTGTCTCCTGAACCTGAATAACTTCTATGAATCAGTCTCCAGAGCCGTGGATGAGTGTAAGGTGGTCCACACAACCTATCTGGACCTTGCCAAGGCCATTCACACCACCCCCCACTCTGGAATCATAGATAGACTTACTAAACTGGGCATTAATGTCTACATCACTCGATAAGTTGCCAACTGGCTTACTGACAGAACCCACACCGTAAAAGTAGCTGACTCCAAATTCAGCTCCAGACAAATGATAAGTGGAGTACCTCAGGGTTCAGTCCTGGGACCACTCTTATTTGGCATCTACTTCTCTGAAGTGCAGGCCAATACTAAGGGACTCTGGCTAACAAAGTTTGCAGACGATTGCAAACTGGGAGCCATTACTGAATCCACAAATAATGTGGATACTCTACAAAAAGGCCTTACAGAAACAGATGCTTAGTGCCAGAGCCATAGGCTCAATGCCAAGAAATGTATAGTTATTCCCTTTTCGAAAAAACATGTACCCATGAATTACCACACAGGTGACAGTACACTAAACACCAAAAGTGTGATAAGAGACCCAGGGACACAGGTGGACAGTGGTCCCGTCTTTGATAACCACATCGCCACAAAAGTCAGGAAATCTTTCTATGTAGCACACCTCATCACTAAGGGCTTTTCATCCAGAAAAAAGGAGGTCATTGTCCCACTGTACTCATCCCTCATTAGACCCATTTATGGCCCTGTTTGGTATGTACCTCTCAAGACATCTGCAACAACTGGAAAGGCCACAGAAATACCTCACTAAAAGAATCACAGGCCTAAAGCAGATGCCCTACACTGAATGCTTTAAAAAACCCATCTATACTCTGTCGCATATCATCTACTTAGAGGCGATCTTTGCTTAACATACAAGGCCATGTCAAACCCAGAGCTGTTGGACATGCAACACTTAAAGAAATCCCAATCCCTCAGAGCCAAATGTTCCAGGGATCTAAACCTTGTCATCACAATAAACAAAACATGCTGGAGGAATAGGTTCCTGACCCAGAGACTCCCCAGACTCTGGAATAGACTGCCCATACATGTCAAGCAGAGCGCCTCTTTAACCCACTTCAAAAGGAACTTTGATGACTGGATGTGAGAAAGGAAATTCACCCTGGGGATCACATCAGTTGCCCTGCTAGACAGGGGTCCAGGGAAGTAAATAGTGTGGGAAGAAATAGCCAGGGAATTGTTATGGCTAGGCTTGTATAGGCCCAAGGGTCAATAGCCTAGTACCAACCTATGAACCGTTGTTGTTGTTTGTCTTTCGGCTTTTCCCGGAGGAGCACCACAATGCACTGGGGAATTGCTGAATTCATGTGTACTGGGGATATCTGCTGTACTGTGCCCTGAGGAATTACTGCATTAATGTCTACAAGCTATAGCAGCACTACTGTGCACTCAGGAATTACTGCATTAATGTGTAGTAGAGATACCAGCACTAGAGTGCACTGGGGAATTGCTGCATTAATTGGTACTGGGTATAACAGCACTATTCTGCACTGGATATTTACTGCTTTAATGTGTACTGGTGATAGCTGCTTTACTATCCATTGGGGAATTACTGCATTAATGTGCACTGAACGATGCAGCACTACAGTGCCCTGGGAAATTACTGCATTAAAGTGTATTAGGGAGCGCAACACTACAGTGCAATGGGAAATTACTCCATTAATGTGTACTAGGGATAACTGCAATAAAATGCAATGGGGAGTTACTGCATTGATGTGTATTGGAGATAGTGGCACTTCTGTGGACTGGAGGGAGAATTATTGTAGTAATGTATACTGGGGATAACTGCATTACAAAATGAACTGGCACCTCACCTAAGTGTCATGTTTAATGAGAGCCTCACCTCTGGCTTCATGCCCACTGAGTAGTACACAGCTACAGTTATCCCACTCCACAAGGGGGGGGTCCACCTTGGATCCCAGGAACTACCACCCCTTCAGTCTGACAAGCCTGATCTGTAAGGCCATGGAATGTATTATCATGGAACTTATATACAAAGACATTGGCAACCTTCAAACACTGGACCCCACCCAGTTTGGGTTTGTTAAGGGCCAATCTTGTCTCCTGAACCTGAATGACTTCTTCAAATCAGTCTCCAGAGCCATGGACGAGGGTAAGGTGGTCCACACAGCCTATCTGGACCTTGCCAAGGCCTTTGACACCATCCCCTACTCTGGAATCATAGATAGACTTACTAAGTTGGGCATTAATGCCTACATCACTCGATGGGTTGCCAACTGGCTTACTGACAGAACCCACACTGTAAAAGTAGCCGACTCCAAATCCAGCTCCCGACAAATGACAAGTGGAGTACCTCAGGGTTCAGTCCTGGGACCGCTCTTATTTGGCATCTACTTCTCTGAAGTACAGGCCAACACTAAGGGACTCTGGCTAACAAAGTTCGCAGATGACTGCAAACTGGTGACAGTACAATAAACACCAAAAGTGTGATAAGAGACTTAGGGACACAGGTGGACAGTGGTCTCACCTTTGATAACCACATTGCCACAACAGTCAGGAAATCCTTCTATGTGATACACCTCATCACTAAGGGCTTTTCATCCAGAAAGAAAGGAGGTCATTGTCCCACTTTACTCATTCCTCATTAGACGCATTTATGGCCCTCTTTGGTATGTACCTCTCAAGACATCTGCAACAACTGTAAAGGTCACAGAAATACCTCACTAAAATAATCACAGGTCTAAAGCAGATGCCCTACACTGGCCACCTCAAAAAACACCATCTATACTCTGTCGCATATCGTCTACTTAGAGGCGATCTCTGCTTAACATACAAGGCCATGTCAAACCCAGAGCTGTTGGACATGCAACACTTAAAGAAATCCCAATCCCTCAGAGCCACATGCACCAGGGATCTAACCCTTGTCATCACAATAAACAAAACCTGCTGGAGGAATAGGTTCCTGACCTACAGACTCCCCCAGACTCTGGAATAGACTGCCCATACATGTCAAGCAGAGCACCTCTTTAACCCTCTTCAAAAGGAACCTTGATGATTGGATGGGAGAAAGGAAATTCACCCCAGGATCACATCAGTCACCCTGCTAGACAGGGGTCCAGGGAAGTAAATAGTGTTGGAAGAAATAGCCAGGGAATTGTTATGGCTAGGCTAGTAGAGGCCCTAGGGTTGATAGCCTAGTACCAACCTATGAACCTAAGATCATATGAACCGTTGTTTTTGTTTGTCTTTCGACTCTTCCCAGTTAGGGGTTGCCACAGCAGAACGCCAGTCTGCTAATGATTGTCAGTTGTTTTTTATGGTGTCGAGTTGCCAGCCCAACGCCCAACCTTCGACGAAGACACACCCATTCAATGCATGCCTTTTGAATGCCCACTCGACCGCAGGGAGGACATGCAGACTCCACACAGAAGGCACTAACAACCCAAGCCAAGAATCGAACTGGAGAACCTCTTGCTGTGAGGCAACAACGGTATCGCTGCACCACCATGGAACTATGAACCTATGAACCATACACTAGAGAATTACTGCATTAATGTGTACTGGGGATATTAGCACTACAGTGCAGTGGGGAATTACTGCATTGATGTGTACTGCAGATTGCTGCATTACCATGCAGTGGAGAATATCTGCATCAATGTGTACTGATATTAACAACAATACTGTGCACTTGGAAATTACTGTATTGATCTGTACTAATAATAGCAGCACTACTGTGCACTAGGGAATTACTGCATTAATGCATACTGGGGATAGTTGCACTACCATGCACTTGGAAATTACTGTATTAATGTGTACTGGGGATAGCAGAGCAAATGTGCATTGGGGAATTGCTATATTCATGTGTACTAGGGATAGCAGCACTAGTGTGCACTGGAGAATTACTGCATTAATGCATACTGGGGATAGTTGCACTACCATGCACTTGGAAATTACTGTATTAATGTGTACTGGGGATAGCAGAACTAATGTGCATTGGGGAATTGTTATATTCATGTGTACTAGGGATAGCAGCACTGGAGTGCACTGTGAAATTACTGCATTAATGTGTACTGGGCATAGGAGCACTACAGTGCACGGGGGAATTACTGTGTTAGTGTGTACTACAGATAACAGCACTACAGTGTACTGGAAAATTACTGCATTAATGTTTACTGGGGATACCAATACTGCTGTGCTCTGGGGAAATACTGCATTAATGTGAACTGGGGATAAGAACACTACTGTGCACTGGGGGATCGCGGCATTAATGTGTATTGGGGATATCTGCACCACTGTTCACTGGGGAATTACTGCATTAATGTGTACTAGGGATAGCAGCACTACAGTGCACTGATGAATTGCCACAGTAACATGTACTGGGGATAGCAACACTGCTGTGCACTGGAGAAATACTGCATTGTTGTGTACTGGGGCTAGTACCACTACAGTGTACTGGAGCATTGCTGCATTAATGTGTACTGGAAATAGCTGCACTACTGTGCATGGGGAAATTACTGTATTAATGTATATTAGGGATAACAGCACTACTGTGCACTAGAGGATTACTGAATCAATGTCTAATAGGGATAGTAGAACTACAGTGCACTGGGGAAATACTGCATTAATGTGTGCTGCTGTTAGCAACACTACTGTGCACTAAGGAAACACAGCATTAATGTGCCCTCTGGTTAACTGCATTACCATGTACTGGGGAATTACTGGATTAATGTGCACTAGGGATAGCAGAAGAGTGCTCGGGGGAATTGCTGCATTTATGTGTACAGGGGATAGCAGCAGCACATTGCATTGGGGTATCACCACATTAATGTGTACTGGGAATAGTTCCACTTCTGTGTATGGGAGAATTACTGCATTAATGTGTACTAGTGATAACAGCACTACAGTGCACTCCAGAATTACTGCATTAATATGTACTAAAGATAGTAGCTCTAAAATGCACTGGAGAATTACTTCATTGATGTACTAGAGTGCACAGGGAAATTGCTATGCTAATGCATACTGGGGATGGCAAAGCTACTGTGCACTGAATAATGACTCTATTAATTTTTACTAGGGATCACCACATTACCATGCACTGGAGAATTACTACATCAATGTGTATTAGGAATAGCAGCACTAGAGTGCACTGGAGAATTAATGCATTAGTGAAAGCCTACAAAGCCAATTATGAATTGAAACTAGCCTCCAAAACAAAGGGAAACCACAAAGCCTTCTTCAGTTATGTCAGGAACCTCCATGGTAAAGCCCAGGTCTGTTCCAAATTAGTACTTAACTGTATCACTTACACCGATCCTGTTGACTTAGCCAACCTGCTAGCATATAGGCTAAGCACAAACTTCACCCCCATCCCTCCAAAGGCCCTTTTGACATCCCCAATACTTGTCCCACACCTCACATCTTCCTAGATCAAGTGCTAAAAGCCCTATCCAGGGCAAAGAACACAGCTTCCATGGGACCTGATAGTATTTCAGGCTGTATTCTGCACCATCTCCAGCAAGAACTGGCTTCACCATTGATCACCCTATTTGACCACAGCCTAAGTACAAGCTTCATTCCAGCAGAGTAGAGAACTGCTATTGTCATCCCTTTGCACAAAGGTGGTGACACTACTGACCCTGGAAACTGTCACCCTATAAGATTGACAAGTCTAATCTGTAAAGCCATGGAGATTATTATTATTATGGATCTCATAAACAAGGACATAGACAATCTCTAAGCACTTGGCCCCACCCAGTTTGGATTCATCAAGGGCAGATCTTGCCTGTTGAACCTGGTTGACTTCTTTGAGACTGTCACCAAGGACCTGGATGAAGGAAAGTCAGTACATACAGCTTACCTTGACCTGACCAAGGCCTTTGACACAATCCCCCACTCGGGCATCATCAAAAAGCTAACACAATTTGGCATAAATCCCTATCTCATCAGGTGGATACCCAACTGGCTCACTGACAGGACCCTCAAAGTCAAAATAGGTGCCTCCACCTCCAATAGCAGACCTGTCACTAGTGGAGTTCCCCAGGGATCTGTTCTGGGACCCTTACTGTTTGGCATCTACTTCTCAGAGGTCCAGGCAAAGACAAAAGGCCTGTGGCTGATCAGGTTTATGGATGACTGTAAGTTGGGTGCTGTCATTGACTCCCCAAATTATGGTAACATACTGCAAGAGGGTCTCACAGCAATTAATGACTGGTGCCAAAGTCATGGCCTCAAGCTAAATGCAAAAAAAGTATCATCATACTATTTGGCAAAAACACAACCCCTACTGATTACCACATCAACGGCGACCCCTTAAGCACACAACCTGTGGTGAGAGACCTGGGCACTCAGGTTGATAACATCACATTTGATCATCATGTACCGGCAGTGGTCAGAAAAGCCTTTTACTTGCTTCATCTCATAAGTAAAGGGTTTGCATCCCCCAAAAATGAGGTTATTACCTCTCTATACTCCCCCATCATTAGACCAATAATTGGGTATAATGCACCATTTAGTATGTACTTCTCCAAACATCTGCACCAACTGGAAAGCCACTGAAAAGGTTTATATTAAATCAGCGAATGCTTAAAATAGCAAACAGTGATTTATCGACCCTTTAAAAGTGAAAGCTTAAAATCCTGAAGACACGGAAAAGCAATTTTTTTCCCAGGGAAAAAAATCACTGGGCCATTTTTGGGACTTTGCCATTTCCTCCACTAGTTGGTATATTTAAGTAGGACGGTGCTTTATTTAGTGTTTTGAAGTTTTTTTTGTTGTTGTTTTTTTGGAACAGTGATTCTTTTTCCCTGGGAAAAAAATCGCTGTTCCGTGTCTTTGAGATTTCAAGCTTTTGCTTTTAAAGGCTCGATATGCAGACAGGCTCAAATCACTATCATTCTATTTGGTGTCATACAGATTGCTTGGGGTGATCTGCGTCTCATCTACAAGGCAATCTCAGACCCTGACCTACTAGAGATGCTCCATATCCATAAGTCTCATTCCTCATGCATTACCCACTCAAAAGGCCTGAATCTCATATGCGACATCAACAAAACCTTTGGAGAGACAGGTTTGCCTCCCAGAGGCTGCTCCGTCTGTGGAATAGACTTCCCATACATGTCAAACAGAGCACCTTGCTGACCTTCCCCAAGTGCAACCTTGATGAGTGTATGGGAAACCACAAATTTGTCCCCAGGATTCTACCTGTGCCCCTCATTGACACGGGTGACAGGTGCAGACTGAGGTTTCTTTTTGGGGATAAACTCTTGGCTAGGCTTGTAAGGTCCCCAGAGCCATTAGCCTAATAACCTCCTATGAGCCTATGATCCTATGTATGGGTGATATTAGTACTACTGTGCACTGGAGAATTACTTCATTAATGTGTACTGAGCATAATGGTACTACTGTGCTTATCGAATTACTGCAGTAATGTGTACAGGGCATAGTTGCATTACCATGCACTGGGGAATTACTGCATGAATGTGTACTGGGCATAGCAGCACTACAGTACACTGGGGAATGACTGTATTAATGTGAACTGGGGATAACAGCACTACTGTGCACTGGGGAATTACTACATTAATATGTACTAGGGATTGCAGCACTACAGTGCACTGCAAAATTAGTGCATTAATGTGTACTAGGGATAACAGCACTAAACCGCACTGGGGAATTGCCAACTTTATGTCTACTGGGTATAGCAGCACTAGAGTGCACTGGGGAACTGCTGCATTAACATGTACTGGGGATAGAAACACTGCTGCGCACTGCAGAAATACTACATTAATGTGTAATGGGACGATCAGCACTACAGTGCACTACAGAATTACTGCATTAATGTGTACTGGGAATAGTTGCATTACCGTGCATGGGGAATTACTGCATTAATGTGTACTGGGGATAGCAGCACTATTGTGAACTGGAGAGTTACTGCATAAATGTGTACTGAGGATAACAACACTGTAGTGCACTGGGGAATACAGCAATAATGTGTACTGTGGATAGCTGCATTACTGTGCACTGGGGAATTACTGTATTAATGTGTGCAGTGGACAGTGGCACCACAGTGCATTAGGGAATTACTGCATTAGTGATAGCTCCATTACCATGCACTGGAGAATTATTACATTAATGTGTACAAGGGATAGTAGCATTACAGTGCAGTGGGGAATTACTGCATTGATGTGTACTGTGGATTGCTGCATTACCATCACTGGGGAAGTACTGCATTAATGTGTACTCCAGTTAATTGCAGTACTGTGTACTGGGGAATTGCTATATTGATGTGTACTGGGAATAGTAGCACTACTGTGCATCAGGGATATCAGCAGTACTGTTCACTGCAGAATTACTGCATAAACATGTACTACAGATTGCTGTATTACCACCCACTAGGGAATTACTGCATTAATGTGTACTGGGCATTGGAACATTAAGGTGGACTGAGGAATTACTTCATTAATTTGTATTAGGTGTAGCAGCACTACATTGCATTGGGAAATCACTGCATTAATGCATACTGAGGATAGCTACATTACCATACACTGGGGAATTACTGCAGTAATGGGTACTAGCGATAGTGCACTGAGGAGTTACTGCATTAATGTGTACTACAGATGAGAGCAGTGCAGTGGACTGAAAAATTACTCCATTAATGTGTACTGAGCAGAGCAGCACTGTTGTGCACTGGAGAATTACTGCATTAATGTGTACTGGGCATAGGAGCACTACAGTGCATTTAGAAATTACTGCATTAATATGTACTGGTGACAGCAAACACTTCTCTGCATTGGAGAATTACTGCATTAATGTGTAAAGAGGATAACAGCACTATAGTGCACTGCAAAATACTGCACTAATGTGTACTGGGGATAGCTGTAGTACAGTGTACTGGGGAATTACTGCATTAATGTGTACTGAAGACAGCTGCATTACCGTGCACTGGGGAATTACTGCATTAATGTGTAGGGTTAACAGCACTATTGTGCACTAGGAAATTACTGTATTGATGTGCACTGGGTATAGCAGCACCAGTGTGCTTGGAACTTACTTCATTGATGTGTACTGGGCATAGCAGCTGTCCTGTGCACTGGGGAATTACTACTTTAATTTTTACTGAGGATAGCTGCATTACTGTGCACTGGGGACTAATTTCATTAATGTGTACTGGACCAAGCAGCTCTACAGTGCACTGGGGAATAACTGCATTAAAGTGCACTAGGGATAGCAGCACTACAGTGCAATGGGGAATTACTACATTAATGAGTACTGTGAAAAGCTGCATTACCATGCATTGGGGAATTACTGCTGTATTGTGTACTGGTGATAGTGCACTGTGGAATTACTCCATTAATTTGTACTGGGAGATAACTGCACTAAAGTGCACTAGGGAATTACTGCATTGATGTTTACTGAAGATACCAGCACTACTGGATACTGGAGAAATACTGTATTAATGTGTACTAAGAATAACTGCATTACTGGCACTGGGGAATTACTGCATTAATTTGTACTGGGGATAGTAGCACTACAATGCAGCATGAAACTACTGCATTGATGTCTACTGCAGATTGCTGCATTACCATGGTCTGTGAAATTGCTGCAGTAATGGGTACTGGCGATAGTCCACTGTGGAGTCACTGCATTAATGTGTACTGGAGATAACAACAGTGCCGTGTACTGGTTAATTACTGCATTGATGTGTACCAGGGATAGCAGCACTACTCTGCACTGGAGAATTACTGCATTAATGTGTTCTAAGGATAACAGCACTATAGTGCACTGGGGAATACTGCATTAATGTGTACTGACAACAGCTACATTACTGTGCATTGGAGAATTAATGTGTACTGAGGATAGAACTACTGTGCATTGGGGAATTTCTGTATTAATGTGTACTAGGAATGGCAGCACTAGAATTTAATGGGGAATTACTGCATTAATGTATACTGGGGATAACAGCACTATGGTGCACTGGAGAATTACAGCATTAATGTGTGCTGGGGATACCAACACTACTGTGAACTGGGGAAATACTATATTAATATGAACTGGGAATAACAGCACTTCTGTGCACTTGGGAATTACTGCATTCATATGTATATGGGATAGCAGCACTGCAGTACACTGGGGAATTGCTGTATTAATGGGTCTATATCATATATTCAAAATTCCAAAATATCAAACACCATAAGCTTGAACTTGGAATTTCGAAATATGATAACATCGAACATTCAGAATAGCAAATTTTTTTCCCAGGGAAAAAGATTTGCTGTTCTGAGAAACATACACACAACACAAGCACACCAAAATAAATAAACCACATACATACACTTAACAAAACCTTACTTCTAGCCCTACACTAAACTGTACATACATTCCTATCTATCCACTAACCTTAACCCACACCCTAACCCTAAGGTCCGTAACTATCGCATACTTACTCTACGAAACTATGCACAAACAAACTAATAAATATACACACATGCACTTAAAAAAACCTTACTTCTAACCCTACACTAAACCATACATACATTCCTACCTATCCACTTACCTTAACCCGCACCCTAACCCTAAGGTCTGTAACTATCACACCACAGTGGAGGAAATAACGAAGCCACAGAACTGCCCACCAAAATCTTGCCCTAGGTAAGAATTCAATGTTCTGGGCCTTCGCTATTTTCATCCTGTGATGTAGTTGGTTCACTATTATAAAATTCAAAGTTTTGCAACTTTGATGTTATAATATAGACCCATATTAACATGTACTGGGGATAGTAACACTGCTGTGCACTGAAATACTGCATTAATGTGTACTAGGGCTAATGGCACTACAGTGTACTGGAGAATTACTGCATTAATGTGTAATGGGGATGACAGTACAGTTCACTGAGGGATTATTGCATTCATGTGTACTGGGCATAGCAGCAAAACTGTGCACCAACAAATTTCTGCATTAATGTGTACTGTGAATTGGAGCACTACAGTGCACTGAGGAATTACTGAATTAATGCATACTAGGGATAGCAGCCCTACCACTACTCTGCACCAGGGAATACTGCATTAATGTGTACTGGGGATAGCTGGATTATTGACCATTGGGGAATTGTTGCATTAATGTGTACTAGGGATATCAGCTTTACAGTGCATGGGAAAATTACTTCATTGATGTGCACTGGGTATAGCAACACTAGAATATGTGGGGAAATCACTACACTAATGGATACTGGGGTTAGCAACACTACTGTGCACTGGTTAATTACTGCATTAATATGAACTAGGAATAGCTGCATTACTGTGCACTGGGGAATTACTGCATTATTTTTACCAAGGATAGCAGCACCACACTGCACTGGGGGAATTTCTGCATTAATATGTACTGGAGAAAGCAGCACTATTGTGCACTGAGGAATCACTGCATTAATGTGTACTAGGTATATCAGGACTAGAGTGCACTGGGGAATTAATGCACTAAGGCGTATTGGGTTAGCACCACTACCGTGCACTAGGGAATTACTGTATTGATGTGTACTGATGATAGCTGCATTACTGTGCAGTGGGGAATAGTGCACTGGGGAATTACTCCATTAATTTGTACTGGGGATAACTGCACTAAAGGGCACTGGGGAACTGCTCCATTAATGTGTACTGAAGTGCTACTATCCCCAGTGCACATTAATGCAGTAATTCCCCAGTGAATGGTAAGGAGGAATTGCTGCATTAATGCAGTAATTCCCCAGTACACATTAATGCAGTCATTCCCCATTACCATGCACTGGGGAATTACTGCATTAATATGTACTGGGGATAGTAGCACTTTAGTACACTGGAATTACTGAATTGATTTGTACTGTGAATTGCTGCATTACTGTGCAATGTGGAATTACTGCATTATTTTTTACTGGGTACAGCAGCACTAGTGTGCACTGAAATGACTTCATTAATGTGTACTGGGCATATCAGCACTACTGTGCACTGGGGAATTGCTACTTTAATGGGACTGGGGATTGTAGCATTACAGTGTACTAGGGAATTATTTCACTAATGTATACTACGGATAGTAGCACTACATTGCACTTGGGAATTACCACATTAATGGGACTGGAGATAGTAGCACAACAGTGCTCTAGGGAATTACTGCACTACTGTGCACTCAGAATAGTAGCATTACACTGCTCTGGGGAATTACTGCATTAATGTGTACTGTGGATAGCTGCATTACTGTGCACTGAGGAATTACTGCATTAATGTGTACTAGGGATAGCTGCATTACCATGCACTGGAAAATTATTGTCTTAATGTTTACTGGGGATAATAGCAATACTGTTCACTGAGGAATTACTGCATTAATGTATACTGGGGATAACAGTAGTAGAGTGCAGTGGGGAATTACTGCATTAATGCGATTGGGAATAGCTGCACTGCTGTGCAATAGATTTAGATGAACTTCTGTATACTGGGGCTTGCTCCAGTTTGGTACTTTAGGTATAGGGACAGACTCATTGATTTGCAGCAGGAGATTGTTGCAATGTTGTGCATTGAGGGTACCCACACGGTTGTTCATGGAAGGATGGCTGCACTGCTTGCACTGTGGAGGTATGTACTTTGCTATACCATATGAAATAGCTGCTTTAGTGTGAATGGGAATACCTGCAATGTTATACTGTAAACTATAGGTGTGCTGCTGTGCATGGGAGCATATAGTGCTACTGCTATATACTGAGGACTGCTAAACTAACTTCCACTGGACATAGCTGAACCTCTGTCTGTTTGATGTGACTGCATCACTGTGCACTGTCAGAGAATTCCACTACTGGAGGTAGCTTCACTAATGTGCAGTGGGGATAACTGAACTGCTGTATATGGAGGGATGGTTGTACAGTTGTGCAGCAGGGATAGCTGAACTGCTGTAGACTGTAGGTAACTGTACTCCTGCTCAGTGTGGCAATAGCTACACTGCTGAATACTGGGGATAGTTACACTGCTGTATATTGGGATAGATACCCTGCTGTATACTGAGGGGAGCTGCACTGGTGTATGCTGGGGATAGGTACTCTGCTGTATACTGTGGATAGTTACAGTGCTGTATACTGACACTGCTGTTAACTGGGAGTACCTACATTGCTATATACTGGGAATAGCAACACTGCTGTGTACTGTGGAATAGAACACTGATGTGTACTGGGGAAAGCTACACTGCTGTATACTGTAGATATACTGGGATAACTACATTGCTGCACACTTTGGGTAACTTCACTGCTGTATACTGGGGATAGCTATACTGCTTTACACTGGGATTAGCTGCACTTCTGTATATTGGGGATAGCTACACTGGTCTATACTGGGGATAGCTATACTGCTGTAGACTGGGAATAGCTATATCACTGTATACTGGGGATATCAATACTGCTGTATACTGACAATAGCTACACTGAAGTATACTGGGATAGCTACACTGCTGTGTACTGGGGCCACTACAGTACTGTATATTGGGATAACTACACTGCTGTATACAGGGAGATAGCTACACTGCTGTATACTGGGGATAGCTACATTGCTGTATATGTGGGAATAGCATAACTGCTGCATACTGGGGATACATTCACTGCTGCATGCTGTGGAATAGCTACACTGCTGTATACTGAGGATAGCTACACTGATGTATTCTGGGGATTGCAACGTTGCAGTATACTGGGAAAGATACACTGCTGTATGCTGGAAATAGCTGCACTGCCATATACTGGGGATAGCTACACTGCTGCATACTGGGGGCAGCTACACTGGTATATACTGGGGGATACTTACATGCCTGTCTACTGGGGATATCTACACTGCTGTAAACTGAGTGATAGCTACACTGCCATAGACTGCAATTGCTGCAGTACTGTATACTGGGGTGAGCTACATGGGTGTATACTCATGGATAGTTACACTGCTGTATACCAGGCAAAAGCTTTTCTTCTTTACACTGGAGATAGCTAGACTGCAGTATACTGGAGAGAATTACTGGTTAGAGCTACACTTTGTATACTGGGGATAGCTATACTGCCGCATACTGGGGGATTGCTATACTGCAGTATACTGGGGATAGCTACACTCCTGTATACTGGGGATAATAATACTATTCTATACTGGAGATTCTTACAAGGCTGCATACTGGGGGAGGGGTATACTGCTGTACACTGGGTTTAGATCGACTGTCTTTACTGAGGATGGCTACACTGTTGAATACTGGGTATAGTTACACTGCTGTACACTGGGGAAGGTTACACTGGTGTATTCTGGGTGATAGCTACACTACCGTATACTGGTGGATAACTTCACTGCCCTGTATTGGGGATACTTACACTGCTATATAGTGGGATAATTACACTGCTGTATACTGGGGAGAGCTACACTGCTCTATACTGGTGGAGATCTACGCCGTTGTATATAGGGGATAGCATCATTGCTGGGAACCAGGGATAGCTGCTCTGTTGTATACTGAGGGATAGCTGTACTTCTTTATACAGGGGCATAGGTACCCTGCTGCATGTGGGGAGATTGTTACACCACTGTACACTGGAGGACAGCTTTACCTCTGTATACTGGGGATAGCTACGCCACTATATACCTGGAATATCTACAGTGCTGTATGCTGGCATAGCTACACTGCTGTATACTGGGGGCTAGCTACACCGTTGTATACTGGGATTAGCTACGCTGCTGTATACTGTTGGATAGCTACACCACTGCATACTGCAAATACCTTCATCTCTATATACTGGTAGAGGTACACTGTTGTATACTGGGGATAACTGCATTGCTGTATACTGGGGGTAGTAAGACTACCAGATACTGGGGATAGCTGCACTGCTGTATACTGGGGATAGCTGCATTGCTTATGTTGGGGATAGCTACACTGTTGTGTACTGGATTATAGATACATTGCTGAATACTGGGGCATAGTTACACTGCTGTTTATTGGGGATAGCTACACTGTGTAATAATTAGGGTAGCTACATTGCTTTATACTGGTAATTGCTGCACTACTGTATACTGTAGCTAGATACACTGCTGTATTCTGGGGTGGCTACAGTGGTGAATACTGTGGTATAACTACCCTGTTGTGTACCGAGGAGAGTTACACTGGTGTATACTGTGCAGGGCTACACTGCTCTATACTTGGGAGAGCTACACTGCAGTATACTGGGGATAGATAAGCTGCTGTATACTGTGGATAGTTAACTGATGTATACTGGTGGATAGCTACACTGCTGCATACTGTGGATAACTATAATACTGTATACTGAGAATAGCTAAAATGCTGTTTTTTGGGGATAGCTATATTCCTGTATACTAGGGATAGCTACACTGCTATATTCTGGAAATAGCTACATTGCTGTACTCTGGAAATAGCTACACTGCTGTATACTGGGGATAGCCACACTGCTGTATACTGTGGGATACCTACAGTGCTGTATACTTTTCAATCCCTACACTGCTGTATACTAGTGCTAGCTAAACTGCTGTACACTGGCAATTAGCTGCAGTGCTTACTTCTATGTGATAGCTACTCTGCTGTATATTGGGGATAGCTACACTACTGTTACCTGGGAAAGCTACCCTGCTATATACTGGGAGAGCTAAACTCTTGTACATTGGGGGAGAGCTGCACTGCTGTATACTGTGTGGATAGCTACACCTCTGTATAATGCGGAACAGCTACAGTGATGTATACTGGAGACAGCTGCACTGCTGTATACTGGGGCTAGCTATGCTGCTTTACCTTGCAGATAGCCAAACTACTCTACATTGGGGATAACTATATTGATGTATAGTGGGTATAGCTACACTGCTGTATACTGTGGAGATCTACACTACATTATACTGAGGAATAGCCGCAGTTAAGTATACTGGTGGATAACTACACTGCTGTATACTTGGCATAGTTACATTGTTGTATACTGGAGACAGTCACACTGATGTATACCTTGGGATAGCTACACTGCTGTATACAGAGGGATAGCTACACTATTGAATACTGGGGATAGCTATACTGCTGCATAGTGGGGAGAGCTACTCTAGTGTATACACAGAGATAGCTACACTGGTGTATATTGGTGGATAGCTAAACTGCTGCATATTGGGAATAGCTCCATTGTTGTGTACTGAGGTTAGATACACTGCTGTATACTGGAATAGCTAAACTGTTGTATACTTGGGATAGCTTCATTGTGGTATACTGAGAATAGCTACACTCCTGAGTACTAGGGATAGTTATACTATTCTATACTGGAAATACTTACATAGCTGTATACTGGTGGAAAACTACACTGCTATATACAGGGGCACAGCTACACTACTGTATACTGGGGCTAGCTATACTGCTTTATATGGGTATGACTACACTGATGAATATTAGGGATAGCCACACTGTTGTATACTGGGGAGAGCTACACCTCTGTATATAGGGGATAGCTACACTGCTGTATACTGGGGATAACTACACTGCAGTATATGGGGATAGATGTACTGAATTATACTGGGGCATAACTAGTCTGTTTATACTGGGTATAGCTACACTGCTATATACTGGAGCATAGGTACACTGCTGCATGCGGGAGGATAGGTACACCATTCTATGCCGGGGATAGCTATATCACTGTATTCTGGGGATATCTATACAACTGTATGACTGGAATAGCTGAATTGCTGTACACTGGGATCGCTACACTTCTGTATACTGGGTGTGAGATACACCACTATATACTGGGAGTTAGCTACACTGCTGCATACTGTGGGATAGCTACACAGCTGTATACTGTGGATAGCTACCCTTTTGTATACTGGGAGAGCTTCACCTCTACATACTTGGGATAGCTACATCACTGTATACTAGAGATGGCTACACTGCCGTATACTGGGCATAGATACACAGCCATATACTAAGGGATAGCTGCTCTGCCATATATTGGGGCTAAATATACTGATGTATACTGGGGATAGCTACAGCTACTGTATGATGGGGATAGCTAAACTGTTGTATACTGGGGATAGCTATAATGCTGTATAGTGGGAATAGCTACATTGCTGTACACTGTGACTTGGCTACACTGATGTATACTGGGATTAGCTACACTGCTGTATACTTAGGGAGAGCTACAGTGTTGTATACTGGGGAATAGCTACACTGCTGTATATTGGGGACAGCTACACTACTGTATATAGGTGGATAGCTACACTGCTATACACTGGGGTATAGGTACGCTTCCAAATACTGGGGATACCCACACTACAGTGTACTGGGATAGCTACAATTCTGTATACTGTGGAGAGCTACACTGGTGTATACTGGTGGATAACTACACAGTTGTATACTGTTCTGTAGCTTCACTGCTGTATACTGCAATATCTACACTGCTGTGTACAGAGGGAGCCACACTGCTGTATACTGGGGAGAGTGACACTGCTGTTTAATGGGGAGACATAAAGTTCTATATACTGGGGGAGAGCTACACTAATATATACTGGGGAAGGTACACTGCTATATCCTAGGGATAGCTACACTGCTGTATTCCACAGAAAAGTACTGCTGTATAATGAGGGAAGCTACACTGCTGTATACTGGGGATAGCTACACTGCTGTATGCTGGGAGTAGCTACACTGATGTATGCATGGGGATAGTTACATTACTGTATACTGTGATAGTTGCAATGCTGTATACTGGGGTAGCTGCCCCACTGTATAATGGGGGTAGCTACACTGCTATATACTGAGGAGAGCTCATCTGCTGTATAATGAGGATAGCTGCACTGCTGTGTCCTGGGGATGGCTAAACTGCTGTACACTGGGGGACAGTTATAGTGCTCTGTACTGGATATAGCTACACTGTTGCATATGGAGTGGCTGTATACTGGGAAGAGCTACCTTTCTTTACACTGAGGGATTGCCCCACTGCTGTATACTGGGTTATAGCTACAGTGCAGTATACTGGGGATAGCTGCACTGCTATATACTTGGGATAGATACACTGTTATAAACTGGGGAGAGCTACTATGCTCTATAATCGGGGATCATTCTTCAAGTATGCTGGGGATAGCAATACTTCTGTATACTGTGGTAGCTACACTACTGTATACTGTTGAGAGCTACACTGGTGCATACACAGGGTTAGCTATACTGATGTATACTGGGGATAGCTACAATGGTGTATACTGGGGAAAGCTACACTGCTTTACATTGGGATAGCTGCAGTGCTGTACTGGGAATAGCTGCACTGTTACACTGGTGTATACTGGGTAGAGCTATAGCGGTGCATACTGGTGAGAGCTGCACTGTTGTATACTGGGAGATAGATACACTGCTGTATAGTGGGGATTGCTATACTGCCATGAACTGGAGGATAGTTTTACTGATCTATTCTGGGAATAGTTATACTGCTCTTTACTGGGATACTTACAAAGCTGTATATTGGGGAAACCTGCACTGGTGTAAACAGGGGTATAGCTGCAGTGCTGCATACTGGGGACAGCTAGACAGGTTATACTGAACATGCCTACACTGCTGAATACTGGGGAATGTTACTCTGTTGTATACTGGGAAGTGCTAAATTGCTGTATACTTGTGGAGAACTTGTATATAGGGGGATAGCTTCTCTGCCATAGACTGGAGATAGCTTCACTGCTATATACTGGGGAAAGCTACAATTCTGTATACTGGAGGATAGCTATACTGTTTTATCCTGGGGCATAGTTACACTGCTGTATACTGGGGCATATCTACACTGCTAAATTCTGAGGCATAGGTACACTGTTGCTTATGGGGGGATTGTGACACCACTGTATGCTTGGGGATCACTATAACTCTACATACTGGGGACAGCTATACAGCTGTCTACCTCTAATAGCTACACTGCTGTACACTTGGACAGCTACACTGCTGTATATTGGTAGTTAGCTATACTGCTGTCTCCTGGGGATAGCTAGTGCTGTATATTGGGGAAATCTACTGTATAATGAGGATAGTGTCATCTATGTATACTGGGAGAGCTACACCTCTGCATACTTGGGGACAGTTACACTGTTGTATAGTGGGGACAGCTACAAAACTGTATACTCATAGACAGCTATGCTGCTATATACAGGGGATAGCTACACTGCTGTATACTTTGGGATAGCTACAGTGCTGTATACATTGGGATTCCTACACTGCTGTATACTAGGCTAGCTACACATCTGTACACTGGTGATTAGCTAAATTAGTGTACTGCTGAGGGATAGCTACTCTCCTGTATATTGCGAATAGCTACACTGCTGTTTACTGATATAGCTGCACTGCTGTATATTCAAAGAGCTACAATTCTGTACACTGGGGAGAGCTGCACTGCTGTATATGGTGTGGATAGCTACACCACTGCATACTGTGGGATAGCTACACTCCCATATTTATATTCTAATAATTGGGATCCATCATATTTCTGGACCTTAGTGCATGTCCGAAGAATTTGTTTCTTATTATAACCCCTGTTAGAAAATATATTGACCCTATCAGATTGTTGTTTAACCTGATCCTCATAGGATGAACAAATTCTTCAAATCTGTAAAAAATGAGATTTAGGTATATTTTGTATAATATGTCTGGGATGACAACTGGTAGCATGTAACAGAGTGTAAAATTGGGGATATTTCCGACAGACATTATTTTCCAAAGTGTCATCATTCGTTTTGGTGACTACCGCATCTAAGTAAACTATATTAGTAAGATTATCATTAACAGTGAATTCAATACCCCACTTATTTTCATTCAAATATTCAACAAACTCAGTTATATATGTTAAATTTTACTTCCACACCATCCTGCAATGGTCCAGATACCTACGTCATATAGCCATCATGTCAAGGAATAAATTGTGATAATTCCCAGTTTATCAGTGCATTACAGTACCCTGCCTTCATTCTGCAGAACTTCACAAAGTATGTGTTCAAACATGCATTTTTCTTCAGAAGGATGGTCATGTGTTGTAGTATGTTTACAATGAGCTTCACATCCATAAATCATGGCTATTTGTAGATTACATACTGTGCTGGAAGGCTCACTCATTTATTTATGTCTTCTGTTCTCTGTTAACAGATCAGTCAACGTTGGAGAAAGGTGCTGTTTCAACAATGCAGATTGTACCACTTCTGAAAGATATAGAACTTTGTACTGGGAGTTGCGTGCTGTTAAATTTCCAGACATTTCTGAAGGTTTTATGGTACATTGAGTAATAGTGAATGAAATAAGACATGACAGTAACCACTCACCTTGTGAAGATTCAGAAGCCACCGTTGAACCAAAGCAGGGTTCGTACTCAGTCAAGGGATGGCACTGGTGATGAAGACAAAGGATGGTATTAGTGATGAAGAATCAACAGACTCAACAAGCTGACATGATATTTGACCTTTGTGGATTCCATATCTCTCCCTTAATAAATGAATGCTGTTGAGCTCATAGCACAAAACTGGCTTTCTCAACTTACCACCCAATGCAATCTAGAAAGAAAACTGCATTGACTCAATTTAATTGCTGCACAGTTTTGTGTTAGAAAGTGTAAAGTTCTAGTAACAGCTGTTTTGCTGATTTTTTGAGAATTTTTCCAGTTCTTGGAGCTTGAACTTGATCTTGTAAAATCATTACATTCATCATTCTTGTTTAAAAATAAAATCAGCCATCAGAGGACTGTGACAAAACTCAGGGCTTTTTATGCACAGAGATGGTTTAGGGATGTCAATAACTATTGTTTACCTCACACTATTGGGAAATATTATCAGCCTAAGAAGCTGAAATGCTGAAAAAACATATTCACACTGGGTAGATGAAAATGTACTCTTACAGAGTGTCTATTTTGCAACATGAGGCAATTTCACAATTGCTAGCTGTGTGTTAACAGCTCCTGTGCAATGAGGAATGACTATTAACCAGAAAATGTTAACAATCTACAGAAAGAGTATATATACTTTTACTAGCGTAATCAATTTAATAACAACAGAATCAAGATTTTACCCTCTAGCCAGATAGATTTTAGCCTTAAAATGCCAGAAATTCCTGGTTATGTTAGTGAAACTTCTGATACAACAGATGTTGAATGTCCAGTCTGCTACCAAGAGTACAACCACACATACAAGTGTCCCCGGGTTTTGGAATGCTGCCATATCTTTTGCACAGAATGCCTTTTGAAACTTGGCACTATATGTGTTGATGGCATACATAGCATCACATGTCCACTATGCAGACAGCCTACTGTTCTCTCATCAGGAGGAGTATTGGCTCTTCACTGTCAAATGCAGATCCTGTCACAACTACCTGTCAGCATTAGTGTGCCAGTGCCCCCAATTGCAACAGTGGCGCATGTAACTCAGCAAGTCATGTTAACATTAGGATCCAGGGATACACAAGTGATTGTTCTACCAACTGTCAGCCTTAATATGGAACAGAGAGCTACCAGACTCAGGCCAGGTATAATGACCTTTTCAAGATCACCACCTGTACCAGAAAATGGACAGAAGCAGCATGCTCTGTTCTGTGTGCGCCTACTGTCTGCTCTTTTCTGGGTCTTCTTCTGTTTGACATGTGTTATTGGTGCTGTATTTGGCCCCAAGTTCCTTTAAACACACAGCCATACTGCCCAACCTCTTAGAGCAAGAAATCTGGATAAAGCCATAAATAAAGGGGGGGACAAAGGCCCAAAAATAGGAACATTTTTTTTTTTAAATATTGCTCTTACAGATGTAGAAAGTTGATAGAATAACAGGTTTTGCATTAGTATGAATTTTCTGAAGGGTATGACATCTATAATTCAGATGTCTGCCAATATTTTCTGACTTCAGTCCGCACTAATTTGCCAAAGATTGAACAGAAATCAAAATTTTATCAGGAACAGACTGAAAATATGAGGAAAAATATCTGGACAGCTGAGAGGTATGTACAAAGCATTTTGTGATCTAACTGAAACATTTTCAAGGATCTTATATGAATTTCTTATATTTTGTGCTGTTAGTAAATCCTGTGTTACTGCTGCTTCTACTGAAACTGCTTATGAGAAATTAGTTATAACTGGATGTGGTTTCTCATTAGGATTGCATGTCTTGAACAATTTGTCTGCTATTAAAGAAGAGCATTGAAAACACTGAAATCCCTTCTGTATGTGGTCATAATCTGCATTTTTGTGAAAATGTTTTACTTTTAGATTACTATAATCAGACCTCTAAAAACGTATTGCATCTCATGTTAAAGCAGGGCACAAGTATAGTAAAAATTAATGACCGCACTGAATATTAGATATTTCATAAGCTGTGTTATTGTGTTTGCTTACCCTATGGTCTTCCCAGAACTGAGGCAGGGTTTGCATATACAGTGGTCCTCCAAGAGCTTTATGCAGAAATGGGAAATGTGATCAGTTAGGGTGGAAAATAATATGGAGTAAATGACTGCAGCTTTAGAAGGTTCTGGAGGTTACATGCATATAAACATTTCAGGCACAGACATTAAGGTCCTTCTAGCCTGCCAGTATACCAATACAATCACCCTGTAAAGTGTTCACGTTGTGGTTAAAAATATCTAAACTAGTGTTTGCATTAATATAATTTGGTAGTCTATTCCATCCATCAGCTACTCTCTCAGAGAACCAAAAGTACATCTATCATTCCTATGTAATGTCATAATGACACAAGTTGGCTTCTCTAATACTCTTTGACAACTTTAAATATTCCCAGAGGTAGTTTTTCTGCTAAATGTCCTATATATGGATGGCCTGCACCTGTCACCCTTGGGATTCCGGATACTGGCTAAGGCTCTTGCCACCCCTATAGTGCCTTTTTTAGGCAAGGTTCAAATGACAAATTCACCACCATAACAGGTACAAGCAAGCAAAATCTTAGGGTAATGCTACTTAATGATAGAAGTCTAAACCTCAAAATGCATTTATTTTATTTTTTATTTTATTATACATTTGTTGACCGGGATAGTCCGACTGGATGCATGTCCATTTTCAGCGGAGGCCCGGGGAGAAAAGCTCCAAGGGTAAGCAGATACAGCATTACATAATACCAGCATTACATATTACAAACAGATTATTTACAGAGATTACATAAGTAAGCAAGTTAAACAAGTTCCACAGGTTAAAGTTAGTCCTGAGCACAAGTCAGGATTAAATTAAATTACACAGTAAACTGGTTAACAGATTTTTACACATTCGAGTTAGCCAGGCTTGATACATTGACATAGCCAGTTAAGTGACAAATGTTGTTTGAGTCTAGTTTTAAATTGACCTAAGGTGGAAAGTAAGGTAATATCAGCTGGAAGTGAGTTCCAGGATCTACTTACAGAGTTTGCAAAGAGAGAATCACCGGCTGTGTTATTAATTTTGCTAGTCTGAATTAGTATTTTGTTAGAGGATCGAAGTGGTCTAGGATTGTTATAGGGGGTGATAATATTTTTAAGTGCAGGAGTATTGTCCGGATTATAGAGGATTTTATAGGCCATAATCAGTTGGTTATACTGGATTAGGCTAGGTAGTTCAAGCCAACCAAGCTGATTTAGATTGATGCGATGATGTGTCCTAAAAGGCAGCCCAGTGGCAAACCTGGCAATGTGGTTGTAGCAAATTGAGAGTTTGTTAAGGACAGTCTTGTTCAAATTCGAGAGTAGAGGGGATGCATACAGAAGGGTTGAAAGAAGGTGAGAGCGAGCTATGGCAATTTTAGCTGGAGGGGTTAGGAAGGCTTTTATTCTGTAAAGTGACCCTAGTTTTTATTGATGGTTTTGATAGTTTGGTTAACATGTAGGTCAAATTTGAGATTATTGTCTATGATGACACCTAATAGTTTTGTAGATGGGTCAGGGGAGATTATTGTGCCATCATTTGATTTTATGGTAAAGGTGAAAGCGGTAGACCTACGTGTTGGTGAAAATAACAGCATTTTAGTTTTTTTGGGATATAGGCTCAGATGATGTTCAGAAAGCCAGTTTTCTATTGTATTAAAGGTGGTCTGGGTAGCTGACCATAACTCTACTGGAGATGTGGCTGAACAAATCAGAGTAAAGTCATCAGCATATTGGATACAGCTGGCTTTTGGGATGACAGTATAAAGGTCGTTAATGAAGATGGAGAACAGCAAGGGCCCTAGTATAGAGCCTTGTGGTACTCCGAGGGTGTTAGGTAGAAGGTTAGAGAGTTTGTTCTGCCAGAGGACAGCCTGCTGTCGAGCATTCAGGTAGGATTGAAACCATTGGAGGGCTCCAGTATCTAGACAGAATGTTTGCAGGGTGTGGATTAAAAGTTGGTGATCAACCATATCGAATGCCTTGGAAAGAACCCAAAAAGAGGGCTGAGGATATATAATTATTGTTGCGATTATGGTTTATGGTGTCAGTAAAGGCTAGGAGGGCTGGAGTAGTGCTGTGATGAGGACAGAAGCCATGCTGAGTGTCTGCCATAAGGCAATTTTGGATTAGGTGGTGCATGAATTGTCTATGAATACATTTTTCCATAATCTTTGCAAGTGGAGAGAGTATAGCTATTGGCCTATAACTGGAGAATTCAGTAGAGCTGCCTCCTTTGTGAAGTGGGATTACATAGGATATTTTCCAGATGGTGGGAATTTTAGCTTCTACTATGGTTCAATTGATTAGTATTGAGATGGGGTAAGCAATAGCATCAGCTGATTTTGTAGGTACTCGGCAGGGAGTTGATCAGCAGAAAGTGTAGTGGGTTTTAATTTTTTGATCAAGGTACGGATAAGTGAAGTGGCGACTGGTTGGAAGCTGAACGCAAGTAGGTTTCTAGGGATGCTACTTTCAGGACCAGGGGAGCTAAGAGGTAGTTGGCTAGCTAGGGCTTGAATTGTCTCAGTAAAGTATTGGTTAAAACTATCAGAAACATCTTCAGGGTTTTATCAATAGTAGCAGCAGGGATTGGGGTTGAAGTTTGTCCAGGATGTAGTAGATTATTTAAACCTGCCCAAAACTTCTGAGGGTTATTTTGATTTACTGTCTGTAAATTACAGTAGTATTGTTTTTGTCTTGTAAAATTGATTTTTTGGTTTTGTTCCTGGATTGCCTGTATTTAATGTGATCTTGGGGGTCTTTAGAAGAACGCCATAAAGCCCATGCTTTGTTTCTAAGGGTAATTTTGAGTTTAGACTCTATAGAAAGCCATGGTGCAGTTTTTGCCTTGGTTCTCTTTGAACGAACAGGTGCATGCAAATCAAGGATCTCAAGGAATTTGTTGTTAAAGTATGCTACTGCTTCCTCTAAGGAGGTGTTTTAGAATAGACCAATTACATGAGTTTAGTTCTTGTTGGAATTTGGCAGGGTCAAAGTTTTTATTGTTTCTAACCTTTCTGAGTAAGGGTTGTTGGGAATTAATGGTTTTGTGCTTAATTACATATATGAGAAGGTGATCGCTTAGGCCATTGAGGAGGGTACCAGAGGTGTACAGTTGGGGGTGACTGTTTATGAGTACCCAGTCAAGTATACTTTCTTTTTGGTTGGGTTTACCTATCCTGGTAGGGGTGGATATGATTTGTGTAAATGCATGCAGGTTAATATGGGTGGTTGGGGATTCTAAGAAACAGGTGCCCCAGTCTATGTTAAAGTCTCCAAGTAGTAGGGTTTCTTGGGGGTAGTGACATGATAACCAGTGCAGGATATCTTCAAATGTAGATATATTGTTACCTGGGGAATGTACATACAGATGATATTAATGCATTTATTTTTATTAAGTTGCAATTTGGTGGCAAGAATCTCAGAGTTATTAATCTGAGGAGGTTGTATTACATCTATGGTGACATTCAACTCAGATTTATAGAGTACAGCTACCCCACCCCCCTTCCTCGAAGCACGATCCAGCCTGTGTATGTTGTACCCAGGTGGTAACACTTTATTGTCTTTAGTGTTAGGTTTTAACCAGGTTTCAGATAAACAGAGAATCTCAGGGGAGTGGACATCCAGAAGTGCATGCAATTCATGTACCTTGTTATTAATGCTTCTAATATTGAGATGACAGACTAGGAGAGAGTTAGTTGGCCTATAAATTGTAGGTTTGTAGCTTAGATTACAAGTAGAGCTGGTATGTGTATCTGTAGTGAGTGTGCCAGGGTTGGGTGAATATCACCACCAAGTATTAGGTTGAGTCTATACTTGGTGATGAACTTCAGGAATTTGTTTATTAGTTTGTGGTAGTGTTTGGATCTATAGCTAATGTGCCTGGGGTTGAGATGTTGATAGACTGAACAAGATGTTGGATAGGATCTGGTACTGTAAGTATGGTTGAAGGTGGAAGGATTTACAGCTGGGGTGATAGTATGGCCTTTTGGGACCTGAAATCCAGTAAGAAACTGGTTTTCATACAAGGTAAGGAGGTATGGTGTGAACAAGAGGGGTGTGAACAAGAGGGGTAGTAAAGAGGAGTATATCATTATATGTGATTCAGCTAGTGAGTGAAGGAACTGTTTTACCTGGTGATGCAACACCAGAAGATAGAGTGGTGAGGTAAAGGTACTGGAAGGGGAGATGGGAGAATGCCAGATGAAAGCTAATAGGTGCTATTAAATGTAGGTAGTAGAATAGGGGTGGGTGGAATTATCCCAGATGAAAGCAGATAGGATCTAGAAAGTGGGGAGTGGCTATAGTACTATAAATTTAAAGGTACTGGGGGCAGGAGAGAATTGGGGGCAGGGAGGGGAGCGAAGAGAGCCCGATCATAGCTAGGGTGAACGTAGCGGGGCTATTGCAGTTTATAAGGTTTCCTAAGGTGTCCTAAAGCTATAAGGTAAGTATTACAGCTCTAATGTAAGAGTCAATTTACTGCAGTTACAGGGTAAGGAGGCAACCACTCAAGTAGAAACAAAGAGCCCTATGGCTGACCAATATGGTGACCTGCTTAATTACAAAGCACTGTAAGTGAAAGCTTAACAAATGCCTTTTGTGTAACCTACTCTGTTTAAATGTTGAAAACAACTGATTGCAGTTCTGTAGACACCGATTTGTAGGGAACTGTAGAGTTCAGCTAGGAAAAGAGAAAAGCAGAAATTCTAGGATAAGCATGAAGACAACAACAGGCAGTTATTATATAATAATGCATTCAGAAAGGTTTGGTGGGGGGGTAAAGTAGCATACTTCTGAACGAACTAAGATTTATAGCTAAGAAACCTAAGCAAGAGAGCAATTCAGTAAATAAACACTTGCCAGATTTTAAAGATATACCAGAAAAACTAAATCAATTATTCACAATTGTACAACTAGAAAATTGCCAGTAAAAGCACTTCAGGTATAGCTAGCCTAAGTTATTCAAGTCATAAAAGCACTTCTTCAATGTGTGTGTGCATTCACTCGAGGCACTCCTTAGAATGGAGAACATCGACATCTGTGCAGTGACAGAGACCTGGTTCAAGGCTCCAGAGAGCACCCCTGCATTACCAGGCTATAATTCATAGCACACCTTTCGGCCACCTAATCTGGACAGAAGCACTAATGGTGGAGGCGTGTCCATATTCAATAAGGATATCCATACCTCCAGGCTAGTTGCTCAACATAATGCATCCGAGATTATCCAAGTGCAACTAACTCTCGTCAAGACCGCAATCCAAATTGTAGCTTGCTACAGATCCCCCACCATGCCCCAGGATTCCCATTCCTTATTTTTTGATACACTGCAAAATATTAGGGTACAACCTAACAGCCTAATAATGGGCAATTTCAACTACCCCACCATTAACTGGGAATACTACTCATATACCAACTCTTTTGCTCAACGTTTTCTGGAATTCATAAATTCCAGTGCCTTGGATTAACTTATCCACACCCCCACCAGGGGAAGCAATATCGTAGACCTGGTCATTACCAATATGGGTGACCGGTGTTCCACACCAGAGGTCAATTCCTTGTTGGTCAGATGCAACCACAAGCTAATCAGCCTAGACATCCACATCCCACCCCCACCCCCATTAGGGAAACCACAGTAAAAAAATTCTCCAAAGCCAACTTCACGCTTCTTAAGACAGAAGTGGCAAACTTCACAACACCCATGCAGATGGACAATAGAGATACAACTGCTGAATCCTACACAAATGCACTTTATAAGCTCTTACACAAGTGCATAGATCGTGCTATCCCTAACAGAACCAGGATGATAGCCTCCAAAAAAAGGAAGCCAATCTGGTGGTTCCCTGCCATAAACAAACTCTACAACAGAAGAAAAAAACTGTTGCAAAAAAGAGTAAAATCCCATGACTAGAAGAACTCCCTGGTCAGCCTCAGTAAGAAGCTGAGATCCCTCATAAAATTCTCCAAAGCTAGTTATGAAAACAAAATCACCACTGATTCTAAAGACAACCACAAAGAATGTTATAGCTGTGTCAAGAATCTCAATGGCAACACTCAGATCTGCTCTGAGTTACACCAAAATGGCACTAAATATAGAAAACCAACTGATATTGCCAGCATCTTGGCAGATAGGTTCAGTGCTAACTTTACCCCCCTCACCCCCTAAAGGGCCCATCGCTATACCGGAAGAATGCAAAGTTCCTGTAATCACGGCTGCACAGGTAAAAAACACACTCTCCAAAGCCAAGAACACAGCATCCATGGGACCTGACAACATCCCAGGCTGCATTCTACATGAACTACAGAATGAACTGGCACCCCACCTAAGCATCATGTTCAATCATAGCCTCACCTCAGGCTTTGTGCCCACTGAATGGCTCACAATAATGGTTATCCCATTCCACAAAGGAGGAGCCACCACGGACCCCGGGAACAACCGCCCCATTAGCCTAACAAGGCTGGTCTACAAGGCCATGGAACATATCATCATGGAACTTATAAAAAAAGACCTTGGTAATCTCCAAACTCTGGACTCCACCCAGTTCGGGTTTGTAAAAGGCAGATCATGTCTCCTAAACCTGATTGACTTCTTTGAAGCAGTCACGAAAGCCGTAGATGAGGGTAAGGTGGTTCACACAGCCTATCTCAATCTCACCAAGGCTTTTGACACCATCCCCCACTCTGGAATTATAGATAAACTCACTAAACTAGGTATAAATCCCTATTTCACAAGATAGGTTGCCAACTGACAGAACCCACACTGTGAAAGTAGCAGACTCCAAATCCAACTTCAGACCAGTGACAAGTGGAGTACCACAGGGTTCAATCCTGGGTCCTCTCCTGCTTGGTATCTACTTTTCTGAAGTACAGGCTAACACAGAAGCTCTTTGGCTAATGAAGTTTGCAGATGACTGCAAACTAGGAGCCATAATTGAAACTCCTAATGATGTGGACATCCTACAAAAGGGCCTCACTGAGACAGATGCCTGGTGTTAAAGCCATGGCCTCAAGCTCAATGCCAAAAAGTGCATTGTCATCCCCTTTGGTAAAAACTCTGTACCCATGAGCTACCACATAGGTGGTAGTCTACTTAACAATGAAAGTGTGATAAGAGACCTTGGGACACAGGTGAACAGTAGTCTCTCCTTTGATAATCACATTGCCACAGTAGTCAGGAAATCCTTCTACGTGGCACAACTCATCAGAAAAGGTTTCTCATCCAGGGAAAAAGAAGTCATTGTTCCCCTCTACTCATCACTCATTAGACCCATTATAGAGTACAATGCCCCTTTTGGTATGTACCTCACAAGACATCTACAACAACTGAAAAGGCCACAGAAATACCCCACAAGAGGATTACTGGCCTCAAATAGATGCACTACACAGACCATCTCAAAAAACTCCAGCTTTACTCCGTCACATATCACCTACTCAGGGGCGATCTCTGCCTAACATACAAAGCTATGTCAAACCCATAGCTGTTGGACATGCTCCACTTAAAGAAATCCCAATCCCTCCAAGCTACATGCTCTAGGGACTTAAACCTTGTCACCACAATAAACAGAACATGCTGGAGGGATAGATTCCTGTCCCAGAGACTTCTCATACTCTGGAACAAACTACCTATCTATACCAAACAAAGCTCCTCATTAGCACTCTTCCATAAGAATCTTGATGATTGGATGGGTATATGTGTGTGAATGAGAGGGAGGACAGAGGAATGGTGAGGATGCAAGGAGTAAAGGTGGTGAAGGTGGATGAGTTTAAATACTTGGGATCAATAGTTCAGAGTAATGGTGAGTGTGGAAGAGAGGTGAAGAAGAGAGTACAGGCAGGATGGAGTGGGTGGAGAAGAGTGTCAGGAGTGATTTGTGACAGACGAGTACCAGTAAGAGTGAAAGGGAAGGTCTACAAGAGGGTAGTAAGATCAGCTATGTTATATGGGTTGGAGACAGTGGCAGTGACAAAAAGGCAGGAGTTAGAGCTGGATGTGAGAGTTAAAGATGTTAAGATTTGCACCAGGTGTGATGAGGATGGACAGGATTAGGAATAAGTATATTAGAGGGTCAGCCCAGGTTGGAAGGTTTGGAGGCAAAGCCAGAGAGGCAAGATTACATTGGTTTGGACATGTGCTGAGGAGGGATGCTGAGTATATTGGGAAAAAGATGCTAAGGATGAAGCTACCAGGTAACAGGAAAAGAGGAAGGCCTAAGATAAAGTTTATGGATGTGGTATGAGAGGACATGCAGGTGGTTGGTGTGACAGAGCAAGATGCAGAGGACAGGAAGAAATGGAAACAGATGATCCGTTGTGGCGACCCCTAATGGGAAGAGCCAAAAGATGATGATGACTAGGCAATGGGGGTGTGACAGAAGTAGATCTTTCTTCTGTGTCACATAATGCATGTAAGCACACCTATGGACAATTTGAAGGTCACCAAATGACCTACCACATCTCTTTGGAATGTGAGAAGAAACAACAGCACCTCAAGAAAACCCACACAGAATTGCAGAGTACATGACGACTCTTCAAAAAATGCACCCAAGATCCAAGCCAGGAGAAACTCTTGCTATTTGGTGACATCATCCACCGTACAACTGTGCTTCCACTAAATTAAATATATAGGCACAAATTTAGACAAGTCATGCTACAGTATTTCATGTAGTTCTGATCAGTGTACAGTCTAACTTGAGCGTCACCGATCTAGCTAGGTATGTGTGTTTGTTCTACAAATAACAGAAAATCTGAATATTTTTTTCCATAAAAAGTCTAAGCTGTGACTGGGCTTACATTTCAGTATGAGGTTAATTTGAGGGCTGTTGCTCATTTTAAAGCTACAAATTTGCAGGAAAACCAGAGGAAGTGGCAGCCAAAGTTGGTACCAAAATCTGAATGCTTGATATTTTTTTTCCCTTCTGTTAGATTGAAAAGACATTCTGATGGCAAAAACAACAGCATAACGAGTATCTCTGCTTAACAATAACACCTGAACACTTATTTGTGACCTGACTGTGCACTACTCTACTCAATGATCATGGTGCTGTTCCCATTTCATCAGTCACATTTCCAAATACTGTAGTACCCCAAAGTCTCCAGCTTTCATTATGTGAAAGATGTAAAGTAAAAACATGTTTATTCATTTTACAAGGTCATTGAACATGAAAAAAAAAAATAAATAAATAAATATTATTTCTTCCTGTTGGTACTCTTTTAGAGTGAATTATTGTAACTGTACAAGACCATCTATGGGCTTTGATATAACAAGGTTCAAATTTACAGTGCTATGTAGGAGGCAACAGTGCACGAAGCCCACAATATAAAACCTAAGTGATGAGAAATAAATCATAGATTAAAATTATTTAAATAGCTTGCCACACAGGTAGTGTCATTGATGAAATCATTTTGTTTCCTGACTGTCAGACTGCACTCATTCTTTACATTTTAATGGGTGATGGCTATGATCATCAAGTAGGTCACTGCACAGTGAGGTCATTAAGTGTTCCATAGATGATGCAGTGTCAGTGATAGACACAGACAACTGTAGCCCTGTTCAGCTATCATGGAAATAAACCCACATCTACAGCATATAGCAAAAATGCTGCCTTCTCTTTCACATTACATTTGCTTGGCAATAATAAGTCCATCTTCTCTATCATTTAATTGCTTTTAACATTCTACCTCCCCACCATTCCTATCTTCACCCTTACCCTTTACTCATCTGTCCCTTGCCATCATAAGTGCATCTGTGCATTCCTCCTTTAGCACCATTCTGGCTTCCATTCCATGAAACTACAACCCTCTTCAGTTGGCCCCTACATTCTGCTGTTTATGCCCCTTCCCCTAATCATCTTGCTCAGGGTCACAGTTTTGTACTTCCTTGCCATGCTTTTGCACCCATATCATGTTCATCCTTTCTTCCAGCTCTTCAGTGAGTAGTATCCCAGCTCCACCAATCGCTTGTGATATCCTTTCCCCTACATCCCACAGATCTATCTGGTGGCTTTCCTCTGGACACCTTCAGGCAACCTGATGTCTCTTTTCCTGTCTGGTCTGTAGACCTGTAGGATGACAAGGGTTCAGTGGAGGAGGATCAGTTGTTGTTTGCTTTAGAAATTCTTACTCCGAAGGATACACAAAAGTACTCTTCTCAACCATGCTCATCTCCCTCTGCTCCTGGTGGTCTAGTCCATGAGTCACTAATACCCCCGGGCCCTTAACCTGCTCTGTTACCATCAGTACCACTCCTCCCCAGCTGATACTTCACACACTATATTTGCTTTGGCCCACTTACAGGACTTTGCATTCATTTGCGTTGATCCTCAGCTGCCATCTTTCTACCATTTCCATGTCCTTTAATGCTTCCTTCCATTCTTCACTGCTGTAACTATCTCTCTGTCCTTATTTCTTTTCCCTTGGATATGTCTGAGACAAACACAGTGAAGCATGCCTGAATCCAGGATATATCCTTGGGGTTCTTCACTAGTCACTTCCTTAATTCCTGATATTCTCCCCTTCCATCACAACACTCTGTGCCTCTCCGTTCCACTACATAGCTGTCCAGTTTATCCAGGTTTATCTTATATCTAGTCAATGGAGTTTGTCTGAGCAGAAGTAAGTGAAAGGCCTTGCTGCATTCCAGGTGGGCCATTTCTACTGCAACTGCCCTGTCAAGTTGTCCTGTAACCAAGTCATATACTTACTCTGGCTGATCTGACGAGTAATTTCCCCTAGGAAAACAAACAGTCTTTCTCTCAGGATGGTACCATAATTTTCCACGTAAGTGCTGTTCACTAACAAACCTGTAGTCCTGTGAATTTTTTTTTTGATTATCCCTTTGTTTGTAATTTTTCTCTTGGGAAAGGGGTCAAAAGGAAACTATGTGGAAAGAAGAAAACATTTATAAACATAGATCCTTAGTACGCTCAGCAACATTTTCAGGGACAAATTCTCATCTAATAGTGTTCAAACAATTGAAATGCCACCATGGAAGTCAATAACTACTGTTACAGACATATTGGTTTGTCACTCTACTCACACTTTTTCTTGGGCAGGGAGTTACCTGCTCACACATTTGTTTAAGCATGAGGTACCTGCTCACTAACTTGTTTAGGTATGGGGTACCTGCTCACACTCTTGTTTAGGCATGGGGTACCTGCTAACATACTTGTTTAAGAATGGGGTACCTGTTCAAACCCTTGTTTAGGTATGGAATATCTGCTCACACCCTTGTTTAGACACATGATACCTGCTCACCACTCATTTAAACATGGGGCACCTTCTCACCCACTTGTTCAGGCATAGGGCACTTGCTCACACACTCGCTTATGCACTGGACACCTGCTCATACTCTCATTTATAGGTTCATAGTTATGTACTAGGCTAGCTGCCCTTGCAGGCCATTTTAAGCCTAGCCAATTTCTCTTTTGGTGCTTGAATTAACATATCCCATTTCATTATAGATTGGCCTTTACCCATCCCATGGTCAATAATTATATATTATCCTGTAATGAAAATAACTGAGATCATATTATAGATTTAGCAGCTACCTCTGTCTGTTAGTAGTAGTGGGCAGTCCTCGGATAAATTTTCTGTTTCCCATCCATAGATCAAAGTTGTGCTTGAATATGGATAGAGATGAACTTTGTTTTATTTGTATGGGGAGTCTGATCCATAGCAGTAGCAGTATCCTCTACCAGATTTACCTGGCCCTCAAAACTGTTCTGTTGATGTTGCAGAAGAGGTTTAGATCCCTTAGACCGAGTATTTCTGATCGCATTTGATTTGCTGATGTGTAGGAAATCCATCAGTAAAGGGTTGGAGGATGCCTTGTATGCCAGACATAGGTCTCCTCTTAGCAGTCTATAGTGTACTGAGTATAGTTTTGAGTTGGTCTATGTGGGACATGTTGTCTCGGCCTTGTATCCTTTTAATAAGGTATCTCTGTGGGTGCTCCAGTTGTTTCATGTGTTTAGACAGATATATGCCAAAGAAGAAATTATATTTAATGACTGGCCTAATGAGGGCTGAGTGAAGGGGGACAGTGACATTCCTTGATCTAGACACAATCCCTTTGTTTATAAGCTGTGCAATATAGAAGACTTTTTGACAACAGTGGACACGTTGGTCAAAAGTTAGGTCACTGTGCACATAAGTTCCCAAATCCTGAACAGGTGGGTCAACTCTTAGGAATGTATTGTCAATGTGGTAGTTCCCTGGGGTAGCTGACTTCTCAAAGGATCTTCTTCTTCTGGCTTTTCCCAGTTAGGGGTCACCACAGCGGATCACCTGTCCACTCATGATTGGCAATGGAGTTTTCCAGTGTCGAGTTGCCAGCCCAGCACCCAACCTCCCACAGAAGGCACACACACGCACTCACACCAAGAGCTAATTTAGAGTGCCCAATCCACCTACAGCATGTCTTTGGGATGTGGAAGGAAACCAGAGCATCTTGAGGAAACTCACGCGGCCACAAGGGAGGACATGCAGACTCCGCACAGAAGGCACCCCAGCCGAGGACCAAACCAGAGAACCTCTTGCTGAGAGGCAGCAATGCTAACCACTACACCACCGTGGCTGCCCCTGACTTCCCAAAGGATACAGTAATGATTTTTTTGGCATTTAGTTTCAGTTCATGATTTTGGCACCAGTTATTTATTTGGGACAAACCTTCCTACAGGTCAGCTAAGTTATTTGAGGATTCAGTGGCTGCTCCTAGCTTGCTGTCATATGCAAACAGAGTTAACCTGACCCCTTTGGTACTGCCTTTTACTTCAGAAAAGTAGATGCCAAACAGAGGAGGTCTCAGCACAGAACCTTGGGAGACTCCATTGGCGGCTGGTCTCTTTGTGGATTAACTTCACCTATTTTGATTATCTGTATGCCATCTGTGAGCTAGTTGGCAACTGAGGAGTTAACATAAGGGTTTATTTGCAGTTTATTTAGCTTTCCTACTATGTCTGAGTGGGGCACTGTGTCAAAAGCTTTGGCAAAGTCGAGGTATGTGGTATGTACCATTTTGCCTTCATTCATTGCTTTGGTAACCTTTAAAAAATATATATCCACCAGGCTGAGTATGCATAACCTGCATTGACAAATACAAACTGAGGTGAGTCCAGTGCCTGGAAGTTCCCTATGTTCTGACTGATTTATTCCATAAGTCATTCCATGACTTGTATGAAGCTGATCAGATGCGTGTTTAGGCATGTGATACCTACTCACACCCTTGTTTAGGCATGGGGTACCTGCTCACACCCTTGTTTAGGCATAGGGTACCTGCTCACACCCTTGTTTAGGCATGGGATGCCTGCTTCCACACTTGTTTAGGGATGGGGTGTCTGCTTCCACACTTATTTAGGCATGGGGTGCCTGCTTCCACACTTGTTTAGGCATGAGGTACCTGTTCATACACAAATGCACTTAGGCATGAGGCACAGAAATATGACTGGAATATTACCTGAAGTGCTGGGACCAACTCTTCCAGATCATAGCCAGGTCATTTGCAGGGCACTGTGATGACCACTGAACAATTCTGACAATGTATTTAAAAAGGGCAGCTTAGATCCTGAATAGTATCATGTTACACATTTCACCAATAAAGTGAGTTTGAGCACATGCTGTCGATAACAGATTAGTATTAAGGTGCACTCACTGTATATAATTACCCCCCCCCCACACACACACACACACACACACACACAAACCCACATTTAGAACTGATATTTTACAGAGCTTGATTTTGTTCATTTTCTGGTTGCGATGCCTTCTGTATAGAACCTGTGTGTCCTGCCTTCACCACATTAGTTTTTCTTGGGTGTTCTGCTTTTCTTCACACATCCCAAGGATATGATGCAGGTGAATTTAGGTTTTATTTATTTATTTCATACATTTGTTAACTGGGTAAAATACACTGGTCCGTAGACCCTTTTCAATTACAAACTGGGCCAAGAAGGCAGAAACAACAAAAACAATCATAACAACATGGTTAACCACCCTTTGCTTATAAGCATTCTTAAATCACTTGCTTTTGATATGCTAGCAATACAATGGTTCACTTCCTACCTCAGCAATAGACAGCAGGCAGTGTTCTGGGAGAATAATCTATCATCCCTCCTGCCAGTCACCCTAGGTGTCCCCCAGGGCTCAATTCTAGGTTTTCTACTTTTCTCAATATTTATCAATGATCTGCATTTAGCTATTCCTCAAGCTACCTGTATACAATATGCACACAATTCTACATTTATGTGCACAGCCAACTCTTCTTATGAACTACAATCCATAACTCAGAAGGTGTTTAACACAGTAGAGTTATGATTTTTAAAGTGTTGTCTTCTCTTGAATCCCAAAAAAACAAAACTCCTACTCTTTACTCCTACCTGTAAGTCCACACCATTAGACTTCTCAGTCATCTCTAATAATGGTACCCTCATTTCTCCTGACTCCAATTCTTTGGAATTACAGTAGATAACAACCTTAATTTCGACGCTCACATTAACAACACTATAAAAAAAGTTAACAGAAGAATGGGCTCCCTATATAGGATTAGACCCTTCCTTACGTCTACAGCTAGAACCACTATCGCTTACTCTCTTCTAATCTCTATACTGCTCTATGCCTCACCAATTTACACAAACCTAACTAAAAACAACCTGCTCAAATTAGCTAGTTCCTATAATAACATTGCCCAATTTGCCACTGGAAATCCCTGCAGAACCCATCAGTGTCTCAACCTAAAATAACTTGGTTGGCTTAAACTACAGAATCAGCTTCAATTTAACCAACTTACCTTTGCCCATAAGGTCCTTAATGAACCAAACAAAACTCCAATACTCTCTAATCCTCTATAAAAATCTTAATACCTTATGCTCATCAAATAAACTATTAGTTAGCATAAACAAGTCCAACAGCATGGCAGGTGACTCGCTTTTCAAACACAGCTGGAAAAACTGGAACCTTCTACCTAGTGAACTTACATTACTTCCTTCCCTACCCCTCTTCAAATAAAAACTGAAATTATTCCTTAGAACACACTGGTTGTGCCATTGCAGTAACCCTGACTAAAGTTTCACCACTGTTCTAATACTTCCTAGTTTCTACTTTCAAACTAGACAGCATGAATGAAAGAGTGAATTGTAAAACTATTGTAACATTTAAGTATTTACTTCCTCTGAAGATCATGTCCTAAATTCTGTTCTTTGACATTTTATGTACAATACAATGTATTTGAAATAACTGCTATTTACTATTTTATTGTAAACTACTACCTGGTTAGTTACTGTTTTTGTTTTGTTTATTTTTTATTGTAATATTTAACCTTTGTTATTACTGTTGTTTGTTGGAGCTTTTCTCCCCGGGCCTCTACTGAAAATGGACATATATCCAATTAGACTAGCCTGGTCAACAAATGTAAAATAAAATAAATAAATAAACAAAGAATACAAATTGAATTTACAACAATACATGAACAATCAAAACAAAACAGAAGTTGAATTTGGAGCAAAACATGAACATTTAGCCAATATACACTGTAGGCCAGATTCATTGTGTACATGATCTGTATTCAAGAACATCCCTACCACATTTTTTGTGCTTTTCAGTCACTCAGGAAGATTACAATAAGTGTACATGCAGTCTACACTTTCTGGTAACCTTTATGAATCCCCCTTGATATTTAAGATTACAAGAAAATCAATTGGAAAACTAAAATTAGGAGGTAGAAAGCAGAACATATTCTTGCATTGACTGTTCACTCAGAACAGTGTACACAGTGTGCAGTTAGTGTATTAATGAATCCCATAAATATTAAATAATAATAAATATAGATTTTAGTTGCATACATTCATTAATGAATCCCAGGTATATTTATGTTAGTTGTATACATTCATTAATGATGTTTAGGATATATTTATTTTAGTTATATACACACATTTATTAAATTAATACAGTTAAATAGGGGCACCAAGGACATTATTTACAAAATGTACATGCAAAGGGCATTTTTGCTAAAAAGTTCAGAATGATTCAAAACAATGCCAGTTTGCAGTGTATAACAAATGATAGTCTTAGCAGATTAGTTATCAGCATTGTTGGTTGCAGATGTACAAACACCTAAAGCACAATATGCATTATTTAGTCAAAATCTGTAAAACATTATCCATGTATTCTCTAGAGAGTTATGATCTTTTAATTTCTGCATGAAATGAACTACATTGTCAGGTTGTCTGATATTTTCTAGGATCCTATTCCTGAAGGTTGGTTCAAGTTTACTAAAAGGTCTTCAATTAACAGAAAGTTTGAAAGGGGGCTTAATGAATGAAATTCCAACAGAGCCTCAAAGAGTGTATGCTTGTTCCCTGAGAGCCAGCTTATATAATCCCCCAAGGCTGCCAATAGGTTTGCATGCCATGTGCACGTGTGTGTGTGTGTGTGTGTGTGTGTGTGTGTGTGTGTGTGTGTGTGTGTGTGTGTGTGTGTGTGAGGGAGTACAGGCATCCTATGAAGGGGAAATGCCCTGTTCAGGCTTAGTGCACAGCCTTGTACCCAATGAGTGCCTGGACATGCTCCAGTTTTCCTGTAGCCCTTAAATAGAATAAGGACATTACAAAAGAATGAATGAATGTCCCAAACAAAAAAATCGATGCATTAATGAACCACTGAAATGATTGGCTTGAGAAGATAAAAAGACTTAAAATCAGTCTATATAAGGAATGAATAAGCCATTTTCAGTAGCTGTCTGAAGAGTTATTGATGGACACCAAAACCATTTATCACAATAACTAGAATGTTCTATTCTAAAGGCCTGTGACATCCATAACAAGCCTAAACTTCATTTCTCTTACAGCTCTGCTTTCTGCCTAGAGGTACATTCCCCTCATGGAAAGGACATTATACAATATTCATTTAAATGGCGGTTTCTTAAGCAAGTTATAGTTTCAAAAAAAGAAAAAAAAAACAGTCTTTCTCTTCCATCTTTTCTTCTTTTCATGATGGCAAAACAATAGTGTACTGTGCAGTCTGTATACTAAAATACATTACCCTGACTCATAGATTGGTCCATCCTTCTGTTTCAGGGAAATCATAGCTTAAGAAGTTAGGAAAAGACTACAGAAACTGGATACCAAAGCCAACCTTAATGATAATACTATTCACCCCTGCATCTTTTACCTTAGTACTTAGCCTTTCTATAAACTTTTTGCTCAATCTCCTCTCTGGTCCAGCTGGTAAATCTGGGAATCTTGAGGCAATGTTATAACTGCCTCATGTACACAGACAACCCTCTCCTCCTCCCACATAACACAAATACTTGCGAGAGATGCAGCTATTTAGCCAAACTGGAGACTGAGCTCTCTCAACTCAGGACTGGCAAGACCAGACAGGAGGAGAAGGCAACTACACACACCACAAAACCAGCCTCACATAATGCTACCACACCACTGAATCAAACACATAAACACACAAAGACATACTCGGAGGCTCTGAGTAAAATTTACCTAAACAGCAGAGGCCTCCAAAGCAGACACCCAAACAACTGCTACCTCAAGACACCCCACAAGCAACACATAAACCACAAAAGCAGTGTGCAAAGCAGTCACAGCCCTTAAGGCCAAATACAACACCAAACATACTTGTCATAGGTGACTCCATAGTCAGACACACTGACGTCCCACTCACTAGGCTGAACAAGGAGAGGGTCACAGTAAGCTGCCTATCGGGCGCTAGAATCCGCCACATAACACAAGCACTCTGGTCACTCCACGGCAAGTACAAATATGACACAGTCATTGTCCATGCTGGTGTGAACGACCTGAGACATACCTCCCTGGACTACATGAAAAGAGACATAGAGGAGCTCTCTGATTATGTAGCCCAGGCAGGTATGACCCTGACCCTGAGCAGTATCCTTCCTTCACCAAGAATGATACCACAATATAGAGACAAGATGATCAGCTTTAACAATTGGCTTAATGTCTGGTGTCATTCAAAGGGGATCCAGTGTCTGTCTGCCTGGGATGACATGCTTGAGAAGCCACGCTGCTTCGCAAGGGATGGCTTGCACCTGTCACCCCTGGGATTCCGGATATTGGCTAAGGCTCTTGCCACCCCCATAGTGCTTTTTTTAGGCAAGGCTCAAATTCTAAACCTACCACCCTAGAAAACAAAAATGGGAAGAAACTGAGGGTAATGCTGCTCAATGCCAGAAGTCTAAATCTCAAAATGCACTCACTCGAGGCCCTTCTCAGTATGGAGAACATCGATGTCTGTGCTGTAACTGAAACCTGGTTCAAGGCTTCTGAGAGCACCCCAGCACTATTAGGTTTGACCTCATATCATGCGTTCCGGCCCCAAAACCCGGACCACACCACAAAAGGAGGGGGTGTATCCATATTCATAAAGGATACCCACACCTCCAGGTTGGTGGCAACGCACGAAGCTTCGGAAACCATCCAGGTGCAACTAACCATAGGCAAAACTGCTCTACAAATTGTAGCATGCTACAGGCCACCCTCTCAAACTCAGGAACCCCACACAGCCTTCCTGAAGGCACTGGAGGGTATAAATGTATCTCCAAACACCATCATATTGGGTGACTTCAACTACCCAAATATAGACTGGGAACATTACTCAAGCCCTAACTTTCTAGCCCAATGGTTCCTGGAGTTCATAAATTCAAATGCCATGGAACAGCTAGTCACTGTTCCCATGAGAGGAGAAAATATACTAGATCTCATTATCACAAATATGGGGACAAAATGCTCCACATCGGAAGTATATCCCTCATTGGTGAGATCTGATCATAAACTAATCTCACTGGAAATCCACATCCCGCCCCCACCCCAAACAAAAAAGACCACAGTGAAGAACTTCTCTAAAGCAAACTTCACACTACTCAAGACTGGTGTGGTATCCTTCAAGGCCCCTGAGTCAGTGGAAACCCCAACCAAAGCTGCGGAAGCCCTTACAAATGCCTTCTATGAACACCTCCAGGACTGCATGGATCAGGCAATCCCAAATAAAACCAAGACTCTTTCCACAAAGGGCAAGCGTCCAGTCTGGTGGACCCCAGCCATTAACAAACTTTACAATAAGAGGAGAAAGCTATTACATGATAGAACAAAATCCATAAAAGGGAAGTCACCCCTGATCATTATTAGTAAAAAAATACGAGCACTCATAAAATCAACTAAGGCCAATTTTGAGAGAAAAATTGCCATGGATTCAAAGGACAATCATAAGGCCTTTTTCAGCTATGTTAGGAACCTGGGTGGAAACTCCCAGATATGCTCAGAATTAGTCCAAAATGATACAAAAATCAGTGAACCCACAGACATTGCCAACATACTGGCAGACAGGTGCAGTGCAAACTTCACCCCCCGCCCCTAAAGGAGAGATAACTATCCCAGCAGAGTGTAGCCTCCCAGACATCCCAAATGCGCAGGTGAAAGCTGCTCTCTCTAAAGCTAAAACACAGCATCAATGGGACCGATGGTGTCCCCAGCTGTGTGCTACACGAGCTAAATGAGGAATTAAACCCGCACATAAGGCAGCTGTTTAATCTCAGCCTTACCACAGGATACGTGCCCAAGGAGTGGCGTGACGGCAACTGTGGTCCCACTCCACAAAGGCGGTGCCTCTACGGACCCTGGTAATTACCGCCCCATAAGCTTAACAAGGCTAGTCTGCAAGACCATGGAGAAGATCATAATGGAGCTCATACACAAAGATATACGGAACTTGCAGACATTGGAACCGACGCAGTTTGGCTTCACAAGGGCAGATCATGCCTTTTGAACTTGGTCGACTTCTTTGAAACAGTCACCAAGGCCATTGATGAGGAAAGGCAGTCCATACAGCCTACCTTGACCTTGCAAAGGTTTTCACACAATACCCCACTCGGGTATTGTAGAAAAACTTACCAGCTTAAATGTAAACCCATATGTCACAAGATGGGTTGCAAACTGGCTTAAGGACAGAACCCACAGGGTTAGAGTTGCTGGCGCTATGTCAGACTCCAAGCCGGTCACAAGTGGTGTCCCACAGGGCTCGGTCCTTGGCCCCTATTGTTCAGCATCTACTTCTCAGAAGTACAGGCCAACATGGGAGGACTTTGGCTGACAAAGTTTGCAGACGACTGCAAACTGGGCCATAGTGGAAAGTGCATCGGACACGGATATCCTTCAGAAGGGACTCACGGAAACAGATAGCTGGTGCCAGAGCCATGGCCTGAAGTTAAATGCCAAAAATGTATAGTCATACCCTTCGGGAAAAACAAGGTAACCCCAAGCTACCATATAGGTGGCAATCCACTAAGCACAGAAGAGGTTATCAGGGACCTGGGGACCCAGGTTGACAGTGGCCTTTCTTTTGACACCCACATTGCTAAAGTGGTTAGAAAGACCTTCTACATTGCCCACCTGATCATGAAGGGATTCACATCCAGATCTAGTGAGGTCATTGTTCCCCTGTACTCTTCACTTATCAGACCAATGATCGAGTACAATGCCTCATTCGGGATGTATCTCACCCGACATCTGCAGCAATTGGAGAGACCCCAAAATTTCCTCACCAAAAGGATAAAGGGACTCCAAAATCTGTCATATGCTGCCAGATTGAAGAAACTCCAGCTCTATTCAGTTGCATACCATCTGCTCAGAGGTGACGTGTGCCTGACATACAAGGCCATGTCCAACCCGGAATTAATGGACATGCTCCACCTCAAAAAATCCAAATCCACCAAAACCACTAGAGCAAGTGACTTAAACCTTAGCACGGATATAAATAGGACGTGCTGGAGGGATAGATTTATCACTCAGAGACTCCCTATGCTGTGGAATAAAATCCCGATCCATGTGAGGCAGAGCACCTCACTGGCTCTGTTCAAGAGAAATCTTGACCTGTGGATGGGAGATCGTAGGTTTATCCCAGGAATCATCTCTGTGTCACTGCTGGACAGAGGCACAACAAACTAATGGGCACAGTATTTTTTCATATAAAGGGTGGCGTAAGCCACAAAAATTTGGGCTAGGCTTATAAATGCCTTAGGGCAGATAGCCTAGTATAAACCTATGAACCTATGAACCTATATCTTTGACATGTCCCTCTCAACTAATAATATTTCTTGTCCGTTCAAACTCTCTCTCTCTGTCATGTTTCCTATTCCCCCCAAATATCTTTACCCCTCTTCCTTTGATTTCTGCCAAATTTTCATTTGCTGTCCAAGAAGTCATTGAGAAAGTTCTATATAAGGTTTTGTACATCTCAACAAATGTATTTTAACTCATTCCCAGTGTGGATTCAGGAAAGGTCATAGGACTCTGACCACTATATATACAGTAACTGATAAAAGTCTAACATTAACAGAAAATGGTTGTCTCAGTAGTTCTAGATTTATTGACCTTAACAGGCCACCAATCATCAAATCTTTCTCAGCAAATTAAAAATGTTCAGTTTTAGTTCTGATGTGATTACCTAATTAGGTAACTCTCTATCCGACAGAGCCCTTAAGGTACAATTGGGTCACACAACATAATCTCTGATAAGGGAAAGTTTACTGCAGGTATCTTTTCTGGATTAGATCTTAGAACCATTCTATTTTCCCTATATATTAAAGATATTAACTCCATCACTCCAAAAAATAAATATTGACATTTATACACGTGATATTATATTACAGGCAGCTAGTATCTATTGCAACAGCCCCTACAAACAAATTTCTGTCTATTCTGTCAGTAGTTACCTGATAATCTGAAAACCTGTCAATTTATCCAAAACTGCTGCCTTGACATTTGGCACACAACAAAAACTCTCAACCACTCAGTATTAAGCCTCATGCAAATACACAATTAAACCTAGTCATTAATATAAATAGCTAGGCGTAATAACAGATCCCTTCTTGTCTTAACAGCTGTACACAGACACTATTATAAAGAAGGTTAATCCACACCTCAAAGCCATATACTCTATTTCTACCCACCTCACTGATGATAACAGAAGAGCTGTATCAAAAAATGTTCTCATGCTCAGATTTGAATATGAGCTCCCAAATTTAACCATTCATTCTTCACTTAACACCACCCTCATTCAAACAATTGCAAATGGACTAGACAGACTCATTAAAATTCCCTTTAGATGCCTTTGGATGTTACAGCACTGTTCATCCTTCAAAGGCCAGCTGGTTGTCCAACCACCGTCAAATCTATACCTTTGATTTCCATTGAGACCTACAAGACAACAACATGAGCCCTTCTGCCCCTTACTCACAAGTAAACTACTTACTAAATCTTCACCATCCTGAATACACAGTCAAGATGATGACATTTACCTCTTACCCATCACTCCTTCAAACTAGCCACCAGTAAAAGAAGTTTTAGTAAAGTAATCCTTTGGAACTGGAACCATGTACTGACTAGCCTTAACAGGGTCAATCATTACAAATAATTTAGGGAAAATATGTGACAACATTCACAGAAGCTATAAATGGTCCTGTTTTGTGAATAAAGACTAACTTGTTCATATATTACGCCACATTATATGCAAAACAAACAATATATTTATCCACTCCATGCTGTAATCAGAAACATCATTTCCTTATCTCAAACTCCTACATATTCCTACATGGTAAGCCTATGTACATTGCCTCCTGTAAATATTCCAGAAAGAAAAATAACATTCTTCACAAAAAACTCATTGTACCATAAACAAATATGTTAAGCACAAGTTGACTTTTATGGTACCTGTACTTATTAATATGTACCAATTTGATGTACTATTTGCTGTGAAAGCTAATTTGTTAAGCACATGTCAATTCTTTAAAGTACTAAATAGCAGTATATTGTAAATATGTTTCTAACCATGTTGCATGTCGTGCATTCTAAATGGTGTTTCATTTCTGTTTAAGTACTAATTAGCTGTATTTTGTAAAGATGTCTTTCTGGTCATACTTTTAATGTTGTACATGTAAATCTACTATTTAAATTCTGCTTACTTGACTTTCTAATGTTCTTTGTACATGGAGCTTTTCTCCCCAGACCTCCACCGAAAATAGGTTCTGTGACCCAGTTGGACTTTCCAGATAAAAATGTCAAATAAATAAATAAATATATTTTCAGTCAAGATTGTCTTACTCACTCAACTCTAGCTTACAATTCTCTATAATGGAATGTAAAACTATAAACCATCATTGTGAGTGTCTAAAAAGTGTGATTTTTTTAACAAAGAGATTATGGTTCCATTCTACTAATCACATGTTTGTGCATAATGACATGTTAACAACACTTTTTGCTGCCACCTTCACATGTACATACTGTGTTCCAATGATATATTGTTAAATATTTGCATTCATATCCTGCAGCACATACTAAATATAAATAACTTTATATACTTATGCTGTTTTTGATATATGTTATTTGCATTTAAAGTTTTCTTATATGCTTCTGGGTAACTCACACTAATGCCTGTGCTGTGTTCTTTGATATGCATTATTTGTATTTAATGTTTTCTTATATGCTTCTTGGTAACTCATTCCAATGTCTGTGCTGTGTTCTTTGATATAGATAATTTGTATTTAATGTTTTCTTATATGCTTCTTGGCAACTCACACTAATGCCTGTACTGTGTTCTTGGCATACATTATTTGTATTTGACATTTTCTTGTAGGCTTCTTGGCAACTCACACTAATGCCTGTACATTATTTGTATTTGATATTTTCTTGTATGCTTCTTGGTAACTCAGACTAATATCTGTTTTGTGTTCTTTGATATATGTAAATCACATTTTACAGCCGTGCTGTTGCTCACAGGTGGTCACTGATAAAAAAACGTCCAGGAACCAGTCTTCCCAACCATTGAACAATAACTAACAAATAAATAAATAAATAAATTAGACATTAACCTGCTAGAGAAGTGCTCTTGTTATACAAGAAAGACAATATGGTTACAGACAATACAGTGAAAATCAGTCATACACCTGCTAGGTAACTCTCCCCAACCAAAATTTCTTTAAAAATTCAGAGGATGGCATGGTTATTTACTCACTTACTCAAAGCCAGGGAAAACAGTCTTAATCAAGGACCAGAAGGACAATCAAAATTATAAAGGGGATCAATTTAGTGTCCAGGAAAAGCCTTCATTTGTCTTTTAATGAAGGGTATAGCCCAAACTATCTGTTATTAATGTAAGTAGTAATATTAATAGTACTTGAAATCACATTGGAAACACAGTGACAGATTTTTAGCTGAAAGTTGTCGCCTTCTTGCTACAGCACATTTATTAAACATATTTACTTATTTTTGCTTGTTGTCAGAGTAAAAATACTGTTGTGCAAAGACTAATTTTAGCCTTAATCAAGGTCCAAATGGCACATATTTTTTAAACAATAAACATCTTTATTAAATTATGACTTATGTCATAAGCAATCATACATTTATATAAATGAAAACAAAACATATTAACATATTTTAGCTGCAAACATTAGACATCACTTATAATCTATACAGTTATTGTCATTTAATCATTATATAGCTTGTTCAGTTCCTACCTTCCCTTAAACCTCATTCATCCTTCAAAACCCTAATCTGCAGATATTGTTCCCACAGTTCCAATTTTTTTCTATGTAATTTGTTCCTACCCTTTTCTAAAGATCCCATTTTCAGTTGTTTTATCTATGTTACTATGTTCACTACTTCTAGTATGGTTGGTTTATACTTTGACTTCCATTTTCTTGTAATTGCTTTTTTGGCAGCCACCATAATTAGACTCAGCAAGGCCTTGCTATATCTGGGCAATTCCGATTCTGTATCACAGCTCAAAAAATATTTTTTTTTAGTTCCACCAATTTGCTCATCCAGTATTTCTGACAGAGCAGTCTGCTGGGAATCTTTAAAGTCTGCAAACTCATTACACTCCTGAAAAATATGTTCCTAATTGTCTCTTTGTTCCTCATCACACCTCTAACATTTGCTGCCTGCCTGAGGAACTATTCTTTGGTGTCTACGTAGGTATAAATATATCTATGTAAATACTTTCAAGTAAAAATCCTAAGTCTTCTAGACCTTGTTGGATATTTGGGAGACATTCATATATCTCCCATTGTTTCTTTGTGAATTGCTTATCCAGTTTTTCTTCCCAATCCTATCTAACCTCCTCTGATTGATTCTTATAGTTATCGTGCAATATTTTATATGCTTTACTAATTATCCCTTTTTAACAGCAGCTTCTGTTCTAGATTCTACTAAAAGCTCTACCAGGGCTGGTCTTTCACTTAGGATCTCCCTATTTATTTTGCTATGCCTATACCCTGATATCAATCCGTGATAGGGAAGGCAATCCCTAGCCTACAGTCCAAATAAATTATTGGCCTCTTCCCATTCTATTACCTTTCCCTCTTTAATTATTTGCTCCCAATACCTTGCTTCCTTTGCCAGTTTTCTCCAATAAATTCTAGCCCCTCTTGCCTATTGTCCATATTCCTAATTGCAGTCATCCTTATCAGCAGAATCTCCTTTCTCTGTTCCTGTGTTGGCTTAGTTCTTAGAATATTTCCACTGCTTTATGAATATAATATACAATATCCCAGTCTCTCTTTGTTTCTTGAGCTTCCCCGTTTCATCATCATCCCTTTTCACCTTGAATTATAGCTTTCCACTTAACTGTGTTGCTCTGAAATACCTCTTCAAATGAGGTAATCCCAAACCACTTTGTTCTATTGAATGAATCAGCTTATTTCACTTGGGTCTTGCCATCTTGCACTCCCAGATAAAATCCTTCAGCTCTTTATTAATTGCCATCCACAACTTCTCCTTTGTTTGATAAAAATATGCCTGACCTGTGTATAAAACTAAAGGGACCAAAAACATTTTAACTGCTTGTATCTTGCTTATATTATCTTTTGTTTAGTCTCTTCTCACATAATCTTAGCTGCCACAACAGAATCTTTTTTAATCCATACTCCTAAGTACTTTGTTTTATCATGTCCTTATAAATATGCATATTGCTAAACCAATTTGAGTGTGGGTACATAGTTTACGGCTATTGCCTTTGTTTTAGCTTCATTAATTTTGTATCCAAAAAAGACTTGAAACTGTCTGAAAATGTTTCACAACACTAAAATGTCATTTTCTGATTTTATTAGGTACAAAATAAAATCAATTGCAAACAAAGCCAGCTTTTCTTGACTACCATAGCAATCATATCCTTGAATTTCTGAGTCCTTTATTTTCTTTGCCAATGGTTCTAAATATAATTCAACCCCCTGCCTGGTTCCTTTGCTCAAACAGAAATTATCAGAGAGGAAAGCACCCACTTTAATTTTCACCTCCGATCCCTCATATATCCTCCTAATTAACCTTATAATTATATCAGGGAATGCAAATTCTTCCATTTCCCTGCTCATAAAATCCCAGATTACTCTAATGAATGCTTTCTCTGCATCAAGACCTGCCAACAACAGTGTTATTTTCTTACATTTCACTTCACTCTGAATCATCATTGTTATATTAATCAATAAGAAAACGAATCCGTCCCGAGTAAATGCTCTAAGTTAGCAGCAAAAATACCTCAATAAAAACTTGTTGTTAGAGCAAAGCAATGAAGGGGTGCCACCAAAGTTCCGCAATCAATTAACTCAACTAATGTACAATCACTCAAACGTAGTCCAAAGGTAAAAGCAAGGTATTTATTATAAAAGACGTCGGTGAGCTTTGCTAAAAGCTTCTTCAGACCTTAATATAAGCTACAAACATCCAATACTGCTTAAATACTTAAAAAATAAGCGCCAAAAGTGAACATCCAATCAAAACACAGAGTTCAAAAATGAAACACGTTGTCAGCAGCTAAGCCAAAATATGGACGTTCCATAACTTTAAAGCATCCACATCATATATGAAGGATGTCAAAATAAAAATGTTAATGAAATATACATTAATGAAAAATAAAAATGAAAATAAAAACACACAAATGCAATATGTTGTAAAAATAAGTCCATAGATATATATATATATATGATATATGTAATAAATAAACATAACAAAATGACAATCATATGGAGTATGATGTGTGTGTACATCAACTCTATAAGAACATACAACAAATATAAAAAATATAAAATATATATACCTATATAAAAAAATATGTACCTATATATGAAATGTACATAAATATAAATGCACTGGGCTATTCCATCTAACTTGGGTTATGCTAAGTGGTTCATCTATGAGATCTTAACCTCCTGAGCTTTAACAGCGGACGTAAAGGGACCTTTCCATTGAGTCCTGGTGGCTGGTCTGCCCTGAGCTTAATAATCCAGTGTGTTTCTCTAGCCTCAGTGTAGTTCTCAATGTCCCCTCTTCTAAGTGTCCTATGTATCTGTTCAAGTATCCTAAACTTGAAGTGATGTGAGGCATGTTCATGTATATGTTTAGCAAGTGCGTTATGTAAATGGCCCTTCCTGATATTATATACATGCTCACGTATCCTGTCCCTCAGGCAACGGTTGGTTTTGCCAATGTAAAATGCGGGACAGGATGGCGTCAACAAATAAGCGACATCTTTGGACATACAATCACCTGGTACCGTATGATGTGCTCCCTAGTCCCGTTGGGTGCATAAAACTAACATCTGTTGAAATATAAGAACAAAAATTGCACCTATTACACGGGTTCATATAGTTACCATGCCCTGATTGTTGATTAGATGCTACCTTTGGATAACATAAGATCTGTTTAAGATTTTTCTTATTACGATAGACAAACCTAGGTCTATCACCACTAATCTCCTTAATTTTTGGATCTACCAATAGGACATGCCAATGCTTGACAAAGATGTCCTTTATGTATCCAATGTCCTTGGTGTAATAAATGGGAAGGACGACTCGTTGGTCCTGTCCAGACAAAAATACCCTACACTGTTCCTCAGCGCTATTCACTGAATAGTATTCTTGGGCTCCATTTGAAAAGTATGGCATGGCTCTATTTTCTCTAAGGCCCACTATGTCATCCATACCTTCTCTTATGTCCACAGAGCTGTAACTACGTTCCCTCAGTCTATTCTCTAGGTCCACTGCCCCCGTGTTGTACGCCTCAATGCTTGGAATGTACCTAGATGTACGCATCGCTTGACCACGTACAATATTCCTATATACAAAGCCAGGATGCATACTGTGTCGGTGTAGCAGTGTGTTCCTATGACAGGCTTTACGGTGAAGACCCGTGTTAACTAATCCATCAGCTAATTTTTCAACATAGACATCTAAAAACGGTATACGTGTCTCTGACCAATCCATAGTAAAACTTAAAAAGTCAATGGTTGTATTGATTTCGTTGAAAAAATGTTGTAATTGTGCTGACGTACCCTTCCAAACCAGGAAGAGGTCATCCACAAAACGCCTGTAGAATGGTACATATTCCTTGTACATAGCATGTTGAAATAGAGCTCTGTGTTCCCATTCAGCCATGACTAAGTTGGCGTAGCTATTGGCACATGAAGTGCCCATAGCTACGCCATCTCGCTGGAGGAAAATCTTATCCTGACAACAAAATACATTGGACACTAATACTGTGTTCAACAATGTAAGGACCAGATCTACATCTGGACCTGTCATTAACTCCGTTCTCCTTAGGTATGTGTCAATCATATCAAGGCCGTCCTCGTTGGGGATGACCGTGAACAGTGACTGGACATCCATGGTAACCCAAATGACCTCTCCTGCATACGGACAAGTGCCAATGAATTGGTACAAATCTAACAGGAATTGCCTAGTGTCTCTGAGTATGTAGCAGTTAGCTTCAACGACAGGTCTCAATTTACCTTCAACAAATATAGAGTGGTTCAGTGGACCACCCTCTACCAGCCACTATAGGCCTCATAGGTGGTACATGAGGGTCTTTGTGGACCTTTGGTAGACCCTGAATAATTGGTAAAAGGGGATGCACCACATGTAAAAATTCAAACAATGCTTGATCAATGACCTCATCTATTAATAAATTATTAGAGCGGTCTGTACTCCTTGTATGATAAGGTCAACCCTGTTTCCTGTGATGGACACATAAAACCTTTCATCTCCCAACATCTTCATCATATCCTGATGATATCTATCAGTGTCCAAAATCACTATCCCTCCTCCTTTGTCAGCTGGACGAATAGTAATATTCCCATTCTTACTCAAAGTATCCAAAGCCTCTCTCTGTTTAAAGGTTAAATTATACTTGTATTTATTACGGACCATACCTTCCCTGCAGCTTGTAAATATCATCCTCAACAAGTTTGCTATAGGCTGCAATAAGGGGGTGTGTTGTTGGTAAGAAAGTACTGGGTTTTCTATAAGTATGACTGGATCTATTATCCATCCCATTAAACTGTACTTTCAGTGACAAGTTCCTAATGAATAATTTAAAATCTCTCAACGTTTCAACATGTTTACTATATGTCGAATAAAAGTGAGTCCTTGAAAGGACTTGTAACTCATCATCATTCAACTCATAACTAGATAAGTTGAATACCAAACCTATTTCCTCCTCCACATCTTCTTTATGTTCCCATTGTGTTGGCGACTCGGAGATAGTTTCCGTTTCTGACGGCCCCTGCTGACAGACGCGCTCTGTCAGCAGGGGCCGCCAGAAACGGAAACTATCTCCGAGTCGCCAACACAATGGGGACATAAAAAAAATGTGGGAGGGGAGGAAATAGGTTTGGTATTCAACTTATCTAGTTATGAGTTGAATGATGATGAGTTACAAGTCCTTTCGAAGGGACTCACTTTTATTCCGACTACATACAGTAAACATGTTGAAACATTGAGAGATTTTAAATTATTCATTAGGAACTTGTCACTGAAAGTACAGTTTAATGGGATGGATAATAGATCCAGTCATACTTATAGAAAACCCAGTACTTTCTTACCAACAACACACCCCCTTATTGCAGCCTATAGCAAACTTGTTGAGGATGATCTTTACAAGCTGCAGGGAAGGTATGGTCCACGTAATAAATACAAGTATAATTTAACCTTTAAACAGAGAGAGGCTTTGGATACTTTGAGTAAGAATGGGAATATTACTATTCGTCCAGCTGACAAAGGAGGAGGGATAGTGATTTTGGACACTGATAGATATCATCAGGATATGATGAAGATGTTGGGAGATGAAAGGTTTTATGTGTCCATCACAGGAAACAGGGTTGACCTTAGCATACAAGGAGTACAGACCGCCCTTAATAATTTATTAATAGATGAGGTCATGGATCAAGCTTTGTTTGAATTTTACATGTGGTGCATCCCCTTTACCAATTATTCAGGGTCTACTAAAGGTCCACAAAGACCCTCATGTACCACCTATGAGGCCTATAGTGGCTGGTAGAGGGTGGTCCACTGAACCACTCTCTATATTTGTTGAAGGTAAATTGAGACCTGTCGTTGAAGCTAACTGCTACATACTCAGAGACACAAGGCAATTCCTGTTAGATTTGTACCAATTCATTGGCACTTGTCCATATGCAGGAGAGGTCATATGGGTTACCATGGACGTCCAGTCACTGTTCACGGTCATCCCCAACGAGGACGGCCTTGATATGATTGACACATACCTAAGGAGAACGGAGTTAATGACAGGTCCAGATGTAGATCTGGTCACATTGTTGAACACAGTATTAGTGTCCAATGTATTTTGTTGTCAGGATAAGATTTTCCTCCAGAGATGGCGAGCTATGGGCACTTCATGTGCCAATAGCTACGCCAACTTAGTCATGGCTGAATGGGAACACAGAGCTCTATTTCAACATGCTATGTACAAGGAATATGTACCATTCTACAGGCATTTTGTGGATGACCTCTTCCTGGTTTGGAAGGGTACGTCAGCACAATTACAACATTTTTTCAACGAAATCAATACAACCATTGACTTTTTAAATTTTACTATGGATTGGTCAGAGACACGTATACCGTTTCTAGATGTATATGTTGAAAAATTAGCTGATGGATTAGTAAATACGGGTCTTTACCGCAAAGCCTGTCATAGGAACACACTGCTACACCGACATAGTATGCATCCTGGTTTTGTATACAGGAATATTGTACGTGGCCAAGCAATGCGTACATCTAGGTACATTCCAAGCATTGAGGCGTACAACACGGGGGCAGTGGACCTAGAGAATAGACTGAGGGAACGTAGTTACAGCTCTGTGGACATAAGAGAAGGTATGGATGACATAGTGGGCCTTAGAGAAAATAGAGACATGCCATACTTTTCAAATGGAGCCCAAGAATACTATTCAGTGAATAGCGCTGAGGAACAGGGTAGGGTATTTTTGTCTGGACAGGACCAACGAGTCGTCCTTCCCATTTATTACACCAAGGACATTGGATACATAAAGGACATCTTTGTCAAGCATTGGCATGTCCTATTGGTAGATCCAAAAATTAAGGAGATTAGTGGTGATAGACCTAGGTTTGTCTATCGTAATAAGAAAAATCTTAAACAGATCTTATGTTATCCAAAGGTAGCGTCTAATCAACAATCAGGGCATGGTAACTATATGAACCCGTGTAATAGGTGCAATTTTTGTTCTTATATTTCAACAGATGTTAGTTTTATGCACCCAACGGGACTAGGGGAGCACATCATACGGGTACCAGGTGATTGTATGTCCAAAGATGTCGTTTATTTGTTATATGTATCCTGTCCCGCATTTTACATTGGCAAAACCAACCGTTGCCTGAGGGACAGGATACGTGAGCATGTATATAATATCAGGAAGGGCCATTTACATAACGCACTTGCTAAACATATACATGAACATGCCTCACATCACTTCAAGTTTAGGATACTTGAACAGATACATAGGACACTTAGAAGAGGGGACATTGAGAACTACACTGAGGCTAGAGAAACACACTGGATTATTAAGCTCAGGGCAGACCAGCCACCAGGACTCAATGGAAAGGTCCCTTTACGTCCGCTGTTAAAGCTCAGGAGGTTAAGATCTCATAGATGAACCACTTAGCATAACCCAAGTTAGATGGAATAGCCCAGTGCATTTATATTTATGTACATTTCATATATAGGTACATATTTTTTATATAGGTATATATATTTTATATTTTTTATATTCGTTGTATGTTCTTATAGAGTTGATGTACACACACATCACACTCCATATGATTGTCATTTTGTTATGTTTATTTATTACATATATCATATATATATATATATCTATGGACTTATTTTTACAACATATTGCATTTGTGTGTTTTATTTTCATTTTTATTTTCATTAATGTATATTTCATTAACATTTTATTTTGACATCCTTCATATATGGTGCGGATGCTTTACAGTTATGGACCGTCCATATTTTGGCTTAGCTGCTGACAACGTGTTTCATTTTTGAACTCTGTGTTTTGATTGGATGTTCACTTTTGGCGCTTATTTTTTAAGTATTTAAGCAGTATTGGATGTTTGTAGCTTATATTAAGGTCTGAAGAAGCTTTTTAGAAAGCCACCACGTCTTTTATAATAAATACCTTGCTTTTACCTTTGGACTACGTTTGAGTGATTGTACATTAGTTGAGTTAATTGATTGCGGAACTTTGGTGGCACCCCTTCATTGCTCTGCTCTAACAACAAGTTTTTATTGAGGTATTTTTTCTGCTAACTTAGAGCATTTACTCGGGATGGATTCGTTTTCTTATTGATTGACTTTACCATTAGCTTTGTTATCCGCCTGGGGGCATGATCGGAGGGGCACAACACGAGATTGAATTACCTTACACACCACGCAGTATGCAGGAAGTACCAGTGGCGTCACGCCCGGTTTTCGACCGCATGGGCGACTGTCTACGAGCTGAGTCCAACCCTCTGGAAATGTTTGGTGAGCGTGAACTTGTGCAAGATGCAACAGGGAAGCCAAATTTCGACAGAGAAGGTCTACGCCTAGCTGCAGAAAAGCTGGAGATGGATCTGTTCAAACTTAAACGAATGCAGACCCAGAGACAACATTTTGAGGTCTGCATTCAACGGCGACTGGTTCTCAGAGGACTCAGAGTACTTAAGATGCCGACCACGGCCACCTTGCATCCAGAGTTGCTGTTTGAATGGCAGCAACTAAATATCGAGGTAAGCCTCAATTATATGAGGTTAATGAACAGATACTTTGAACCCATTGAAAATGTTTTGAGAAGTGACATACAGTCTCAACAGTCAGCGATTTACGCTGCTTATCCTGCACTTTATGTTGACTCAGCAATTAATTTAATATTGGACAATGTTTTACAGTATGAACGACGTTTATTTAATCAAAAGAGGGATAAATTACGGAGAGACAGTGAGGACTTTAGAGTCGGACATATTTTTACTTGGCCCAGGAACTATGTTACCTTGGACCATCAACGTAACAAGACTGGCAATGGACAAATTACTACCACTTCCCAAGAGGAGGGGGTTAGATTAAACGATGCTACTGTGACTGATCCAGCCATTTTGAATAATGTTATTAACACTGTAAGAGATTGTTTAACTGATGCTGATGATGTTTTAGTGAACAATGACATGTCAGTCAGCAATGTTGGCACAGTTAGTAACGTTAGTGACAAGACACATGATATATTGCAAGAACCAGTAGTACGGAGAAAGAACAACAGTACTACAGTAGTTTCTATTGACAATGTTTCAAATACAGATAATAGCGGTGTGCCGACCTCTAGTACAGCACCCTCTTTCAATAGTAGGAACCCTTTCCCTATCCGCTCGTTCACCAGGGAGGCGCAGACGCGCTCTGTCAGCAGGGGCCGTCAGAAACGGAAACTATCTCCGAGTCGCCAACACAATGGGAACATAAAGAAGATGTGGGAGGGGAGGAAATAGGTTTGGTATTCAACTTATCTAGTTATGAGTTGAATGATGATGAGTTACAAGTCCTTTCGAAGGGACTCACTTTTATTCCGACTACATACAGTAAACATGTTGAAACATTGAGAGATTTTAAATTATTCATTAGGAACTTGTCACTGAAAGTACAGTTTAATGGGATGGATAATAGATCCAGTCATACTTATAGAAAACCCAGTACTTTCTTACCAACAACACACCCCCTTATTGCAGCCTATAGCAAACTTGTTGAGGATGATCTTTACAAGCTGCAGGGAAGGTATGGTCCACGTAATAAATACAAGTATAATTTAACCTTTAAACAGAGAGAGGCTTTGGATACTTTGAGTAAGAATGGGAATATTACTATTCGTCCAGCTGACAAAGGAGGAGGGATAGTGATTTTGGACACTGATAGATATCATCAGGATATGATGAAGATGTTGGGAGATGAAAGGTTTTATGTGTCCATCACAGGAAACAGGGTTGACCTTATCATACAAGGAGTACAGACCGTTCTTAATAATTTATTAATAGATGAGGTCATTGATCAAGCATTGTTTGAATTTTTACATGTGGTGCATCCCCTTTTACCAATTATTCAGGGTCTACCAAAGGTCCACAAAGACCCTCATGTACCACCTATGAGGCCTATAGTGGCTGGTAGAGGGTGGTCCACTGAACCACTCTCTATATTTGTTGAAGGTAAATTGAGACCTGTCGTTGAAGCTAACTGCTACATACTCAGAGACACTAGGCAATTCCTGTTAGATTTGTACCAATTCATTGGCACTTGTCCATATGCAGGAGAGGTCATATGGGTTACCATGGACGTCCAGTCACTGTTCACGGTCATCCCCAACGAGGACGGCCTTGATATGATTGACACATACCTAAGGAGAACGGAGTTAATGACAGGTCCAGATGTAGATCTGGTCCTTACATTGTTGAACACAGTATTAGTGTCCAATGTATTTTGTTGTCAGGATAAGATTTTCCTCCAGCGAGATGGCGTAGCTATGGGCACTTCATGTGCCAATAGCTACGCCAACTTAGTCATGGCTGAATGGGAACACAGAGCTCTATTTCAACATGCTATGTACAAGGAATATGTACCATTCTACAGGCGTTTTGTGGATGACCTCTTCCTGGTTTGGAAGGGTACGTCAGCACAATTACAACATTTTTTCAACGAAATCAATACAACCATTGACTTTTTAAGTTTTACTATGGATTGGTCAGAGACACGTATACCGTTTTTAGATGTCTATGTTGAAAAATTAGCTGATGGATTAGTTAACACGGGTCTTCACCGTAAAGCCTGTCATAGGAACACACTGCTACACTGACACAGTATGCATCCTGGCTTTGTATATAGGAATATTGTACGTGGTCAAGCGATGCGTACATCTAGGTCCATTCCAAGCATTGAGGCGTACAACACGGGGGCAGTGGACCTAGAGAATAGACTGAGGGAACGTAGTTACAGCTCTGTGGACATAAGAGAAGGTATGGATGACATAGTGGGCCTTAGAGAAAATAGAGACATGCCATACTTTTCAAATGGAGCCCAAGAATACTATTCAGTGAATAGCGCTGAGGAACAGGGTAGGGTATTTTTGTCTGGACAGGACCAACGAGTCGTCCTTCCCATTTATTACACCAAGGACATTGGATACATAAAGGACATCTTTGTCAAGCATTGGCATGTCCTATTGGTAGATCCAAAAATTAAGGAGATTAGTGGTGATAGACCTAGGTTTGTCTATCGTAATAAGAAAAATCTTAAACAGATCTTATGTTATCCAAAGGTAGCGTCTAATCAACAATCAGGGCATGGTAACTATATGAACCCGTGTAATAGGTGCAATTTTTGTTCTTATATTTCAACAGATGTTAGTTTTATGCACCCAACGGGACTAGGGGAGCACATCATACGGGTACCAGGTGATTGTATGTCCAAAGATGTCGTTTATTTGGCCACGTGCGTATCCTGTCCCGCATTTTACATTGGCAAAACCAACCGTTGCCTGAGGGACAGGATACGTGAGCATGTATATAATATCAGGAAGGGCCATTTACATAACGCACTTGCTAAACATATACATGAACATGCCTCACATCACTTCAAGTTTAGGATACTTGAACAGATACATAGGACACTTAGAAGAGGGGACATTGAGAACTACACTGAGGCTAGAGAAACACACTGGATTATTAAGCTCAGGGCAGACCAGCCACCAGGACTCAATGGAAAGGTCCCTTTACGTCCGCTGTTAAAGCTCAGGAGGTTAAGATCTCATAGATGAACCACTTAGCATAACCCAAGTTAGATGGAATAGCCCAGTGCATTTATATTTATGTACATTTCATATATAGGTACATATTTTTTTATATAGGTATATATATTTTATATTTTTTATATTCGTTGTATGTTCTTATAGAGTTGATGTACACACACATCACACTCCATATGATTGTCATTTTGTTATGTTTATTTATTACATATATCATATATATATATATCTATGGACTTATTTTTACAACATATTGCATTTGTGTGTTTTTATTTTCATTTTTATTTTTCATTAATGTATATTTCATTAACATTTTTATTTTGACATCCTTCATATATGATGTGGATGCTTTAAAGTTATGGAACGTCCATATTTTGGCTTAGCTGCTGACAACGTGTTTCATTTTTGAACTCTGTGTTTTGATTGGATGTTCACTTTTGGCGCTTATTTTTTAAGTATTTAAGCAGTATTGGATGTTTGTAGCTTATATTAAGGTCTGAAGAAGCTTTTTAGCGAAAGCGCTCACCGACGTCTTTTATAATAAATACCTTGCTTTTACCTTTGGACTACGTTTGAGTGATTGTACATTAGTTGAGTTAATTGATTGCGGAACTTTGGTGGCACCCCTTCATTGCTTTGCTCTAACAACAAGTTTTTATTGTTATATTAATGTTGTCAAATGTTTGCCTCCCCTCCACAAAACCGCATTGGTCCATATCTATCAATTTTTTTGCCACTATTTTAGCCATTATAGACATAATCAGTTTATAATCATTGTTTAGAATTGAAATGAGCCTATATGAAGCTGGATCAGATAGATCTTTACCCTCTTTACGTATTACAGCTACAAACCACTTTCTTACAGGAGGTTGGTGCTTCTCCTCCTTCTAAAATACTGTTAAACAAAACCTTCCAGATCTTTATCATTTTTCCCCTCTTAGCTTCCAAACCTCCACAGGAATACCATCTATTCCTGGGTACTTTCCTGTACATTGGTTATACATTACCATTTTTGTCTTATCTCCTCCTATCCTAACTGCTAGTAATTGAGCCTCATTTACCTCTAACCTTGGCATATGTGATTCTTCCATAAACATTTCCATGTGTACCTTTTCTTATAGGTTCATATGTTCATAGGTAGGTACCAGGCTATTTGGCCCAAGGGCCTAAGTAAGCCTAGCCAACAAGGTTCCCTGGCTTATGCCACCCAAGAAAGTTAACTTCCTGTGTCCCTGTTGAGCAGAGCCACAGAAGTGATCCCCGGGGTGTATTTCCCATTTCCCATCCACTCATCAAGATTTTTCTTGATGAATGCTAATGAGGAACTTTGCTTGACATAGATGGGTAGTTTGTTCCGGAGTATAGGAAGTCTCTGGGACAGGAATGGATTGGAATTAACATCTGGGATTAACATCTGGGTTTAACATAGCTTTATATGTTAGGCAGAGATCTCCTTGGAGTAGGCGATATGCTACAGAGTAAAGCTGGAGTTTTTTGAGACGGTCAGTGTAGGGCATCTGTTTGAGGCCAGTAATCCTTTTTGTGAGGTACTTTTGTGTTTTTTCCAGTTGCTGCAGATGTCTTGTGAGGTACATTCCAAAAGAAGTGTTGCACTCTACAATGGGTCTAATGAGTGCCGAGTAGAGGGGAACAATGACGTCTTTTTTTCCTGGATGAGAACCCTTTTGTGATGAGGGGTGCCACATAGAAGGATTTCCTGAGTACTGTGACGATGTGATTATCAAAGGAGAGACTACTGTCCACCTAGGTCCAAGGTCTCTTATCACACATTCAGCGTTAAGTAAACTGCTGTTTATGTGGTAGTTCATGGGTACAGAGTTTTTACCAAAGGGGATGACAATGCACTTTTTGGCATTGAGCTTGAGGCCATGCCTCTAACACCAGGCATCTGTCTCAGTGAGACCCTTCTGCAGGATGTCCACATCATTTGGGGACTCGACTATTGCTCCTAGTTTGCAGTCATCTGTGAACTTCATTAGCCAGAGGCCTTTTGTGTTAACCTGTACTTCAGAGAAGTAGATACCAAGCAGGAGAGGTCCCAGGACTGAACCCTGTGGTACTCCACTTGTCACTGGTTTGAAGTCATATTTGGAGTCTGCAACTTTTACAGTGTGGGTTCTGTTAGTGAGCCAGTTGGAAACCAATCTTGTGACATAAGGATTTATACCTAGTTTAGTGAGTTTAGCTGTAATTCTAGAATGGGGATGGTGTCAAAAGCCTTGGTGAGGTCAAGATAGGCTGTGTGAACCACCTTACCCTTGTCTACATCTTTGGCGACTGCCACAAAGAAGTCAATCAGGTTTAGAAGGCATGATCTGCCTTTCACAAACCTGAACTGAATGGAGTCCAGAGTTTGGAGGTTACCAGTGTCTTTGTTTATGAGTTCCATGGTGATACGTTTCATGGCCTTGCAGACCAGGCTCATCAGGCTAATAGGGGGATAGTTCCCAGGATCAGTGGTGGCTCCCCCTTTGTGGAGTGGGATAACTGTTGCTGTGCACCATTCAGTGGGCACAAAACCTGACGTGAGACTATGATTGAACATAGTGCTTAGGTTGGGAGCCAGTTCGTTCTGAAGTTCGTGAAAAATGCAGCCTGGGATGTTGCCCAGTCTCATGGAGACTGTATTTTTGGTTTTAGAGAGTGCAGCTTTTTCCTGCATAGATGTGATTACAGGGACTCTGCATTATTCCTGTATGGCTTTGGGCCCTTTAGGGAGTATGGGGGGGGGGGTAAAGTTAGCACTGAACCTATCTGCCAGGATGTTGGCAATATTAGTTGGTAATTTTTGTGCCATTGTGCTGTAACTCAGAGCAGATCTGGGTGCTGCCATTGAGATTCTTGACATAGCTATAGAATGCTTTGTGGCTGCCCTTAGAATCAGTGGTGATTTTGTTTTCATAGATAGCTTTGGAGGATCTTATAAGGGATCTCGGTGTCTGACTGAGGCTGACCAGGCAGCTCCTCCACTCATGGAATTTTACTCTCTTTTGCAACAGTTTCTTCCTTCTGTTGTAGAGTTTGTTTATGGCAGGGGACCACTAGATTGGCTTCCTTTTTTGAAGGATAGCGTCTTGGTTCTGTTTGGGATAGCATGATCCATGGACTCATGTAAGTGCTTATAGAGTGCATTTGTGTAGGATTCAGCAGTCGTAACTGTATTGTTCATCTGCATGGGTGTCATGGAGTTCACCACTTCTGTCTTAAGAAGCATGAAGTTGGCTTTGGAGAAATTTTTTACTGTGGTTTCCTTAATGGTGGGTGGGGGCAGGATGCGGATATCTAGGGTGATTAGCTTACGGTCAGATCTGACCAATGAGGATTTGATTTCAGGTGTGGAACACCAGTCACTTATGTTGGTAATGACTAGGTCTAGGATATTGTTACACTTGGTGGGGGTGTGGATAAGTTGATCCAAGGCATTGGAATTTATGAATTCCAGAAAGTGTTGAGCAAAGAAGTTGGTACATGAGTAGTTTCCCAGTTAATGGTGGGGTAGTTGAAATCACCCATTATTAAGATGTTTGGTTGAACCCTAATATTTTCCAGTACATCAAGAAAAGAGGAGTGGGAATCCTGGGGCATGGTGGGGGATCTGTAGCAAGCTACAATTTGGATTGCAGTTTTGTCCAGAGTAAGTTGCACTTGGATAACCTTGGATGCATTATGCTATGCAACCAGCCTGGAGGTGTGGATATCCTTAATGAATATGGACACACCTCCGCCTTTGGTCTTCTGGTCCAGGTTAGATGGCCAAAAAGTGTGGTATGAGTTACAGCCTGGTAATGCAGGGGTGCTTTCTAGACCCTTAAACCAGGTCTCAGTCAATACACGGATATTGATGTTCTCCATTTTAAGAAGTGCCTTGAGTGAGTGCATTTTGAGATTTAGACTTCTAGCATTGAGTAGCATTACCCTCAGTTTTTGCTTGCCTGTTCCTGTTATGGTGGTGAATTTGTCATTTGAGCCTTGCCTAAAAAAGGCACTCTAGGGGAGGCAAGAGCATTAACCAGTATCCGGAATCCCAGGGGTGACAAGTGCAGGTCATCTCTGGCAAAGCATTGTGGTCTGTTGACCATGTCGTCCCAGGCAGACAGATACTGGATCCCCTTAGAATGACACCAAAAGCTTAGCCAATTGCTGAAGTCAATCATTTTGTCCTTGTACTGTGGTATCATTCTGGGTGATGGCAGAATGCTACTCAGGGTTAGGGTCATACATGCCTGGGCTACAAGATCGGTGAGCTCTTCCATGTCTCTTTTCATGTGGTCCAGAGAGGTACATTTCAGCTCATTCACACCAACATGGACAATGACAGAGTCATATTTGTACTTGTTGTGGAGTGCCCTGAGTGTGTGGATAATGTGGCGGATCCTGGCACCTGACAGGCAGCTGAGAGTAACCTTCTCCTTGTTTAGCCTGGTGAGTGAGACATCAGTGTGCCTGACTATAGAGTCACCTATGACTAGTGTGTTGGCTATGTTGGTTTGCCTAATTGATTGTTGTTTATTGGCACATTAAGTCTGTGGGCTATGTGTCATTTGGGTTGTGTTGGGGGTGTAGGTTGCTTGCATTTCTGCTTTGGAGGTCTCTCTTGCTTGAGCAGATTATTATTAAGAGCCTCTGTGAATGTTTTTGTGTTTCTATGTGTGAATTTTGGTGATGTAGATTTAGTGGGATTATGTGATGAGTGTGGTGTGCTGCAAGTGTTTACCTTCTCCTCTTGACTGTCAAGTTCAGTCTTGGTTGGAGAGACCTTTACCTACAGTTTGGCTAGATAAGTGCATCTCTCACAGGTTGTGGTTTTGGGTGGTAGGAGGAGAGGGTTGTCTGTGTACATGAGGCAAATGCTAGATTGCCTCAAGATGCCCAGATTCATCAGATAGACAGGAGAAAACCATGGGAGCTGACCCTTGGACATGCCAAAATAAAAAAAAAAACTACTTTCCTCTAGACAAGTGAGGAAAGGGAGTATAAGAGCTGTTTTTCTCTAAGAAAGTGAGGAAAGTAAGTACAACAACTGCTTTCCTTTAGGTAAAGAGGAAGATTGAGTGCTGTAGTAATTTGTAGCTTATTTAGTGATAACAACAAGTTCTGAACAAGTGCTGAGCATGAATAAGCAAATTCAAGTGCTAAAACTAAGAATCTGTACCTGGATCTTGTGGTAGATAGGCTACCTAGTGCTTAAACATCCTACTGATAAGCTAGAATGCTTCCCTCCAACACAGAAAGGCTTGGGGGCTCAGAAGTTTACAAATAGTCCTGGATACAGCAAATCTGTATCTGGACTAGACTAGTTACAGGAAAGGTGGGAAACAAGCACAAACATAGGCTTTTAAAACAGAAATTTGAAATATATGGAAAAACTGCCCAAATGGCCAATGAACTACAATTTCTGGGCCAGAAACCACTCTTATGGTAGATAGGCTACCTAGTGCTTACCACTCCCACTGATAAGCTAGAAGGCTTCCCACCAACACAGAAATGTTTGGGGGGCTCAGAAGCTTACAAGCAGTCCTGGATACAGCAAATCTGTATCTGGACTAGACTAGCTACAGAAAAGGTGGGAAATGAGGCAAATGCAGGCTTTTAAACCAGAAGGTTGAAAGAGATGGAAAAACTGCCTGAATGGCCAATAAACTACAATTACTTGGCTAGAAACCACTGTTGTGGTAGATAGGCTACCTAGTGCTTGTCACTCCCACTGATAAGCTAGATGGCTTCCCTCTAACACAGAAAGGCTTGGGGGGCTCAGAAGCTTACAAACAATCCTGAATACAGAAAATATGTATCTGGACTAGACTAGATACAGGAAAGATGGGAAACAAGTGCAAATGCAGGCTGTTAAACCAGTAAGTTGAAAGAGATGGAAAAACTGCCAAACGACCAATAAACTACAGTTTCTGGGCCAGAAGCCACTCTTGTGGTAGATAGTCTACCTACTGCTTACCACTCTCACTGATAAGCTAGAAGGCTTCCCTCCAACACAGAAAGGCTTGGGGGGCTCAGAAGCTTGCAAACAGTCCTGGATACAGCAAATCTGTACCTGGACTAGACTAGTTACAGGAAATGTGAAAAACAAGCACAAACGCGGCTTTTAAAGCAGAAAGTTGAAAGAGATGGAAAATCTGCCAAATGGCCAATACACTACAATTTCTGGGCCAGAAACCCCTCTTGTGGTAGATAGGCTACCTAGTGTTTACCACTCCCACTGATAAGCTAGAAGGCTTCCCTCCAACACAAAATGGCTTGGAGGGCTCAAAAGCTTACAAACAGTCTTGGATACAGCAAATCTGTATCTGGACTAGACTAGTTACAGGAAAGGTGGAAAACAAGAACAAATGCAGGCTTTTAAACCAGAATGTTGAAAGATATGGAAAAACTGCCCAAACCGCCAATAAACTGCAATTTCTGGGCCAGAAACCACTGTTGTGGTAGATAGGCTCCCTAGTGCTTACCACTCCTACTGATAAGTTAGAAGGCTTCCCTCCAACACAGAAAGGCTTGGTGGGCTCAGAAGCTTACAAACAGTCCTGGATGCAGAAAATTTGTATCTGGACTAAACTAGTTACGGAAAAGACAGGAAACAAGCTTAGATTTTTTTTTTTTTGGAAAGTAGAAAGGGGGAAAGGAGAAACAGAAGATAATTCAAAATTAAGGACATAAGTGGCTTGCCATTCACAAATGTTCTCTCTGTATTAGGCAGAATAAGCTAGTGACACTAGACTGGAATAGAGCTGGGATAGAGCTGAATAGAATGGACTGGTAGGAGTGTCTGAAGTCAAAATATGCTCTCACTGTATTCGGTTGAGTGAGCAAATGAGATAGACCCAGGAGGATAGTACAAACACAAATTTACAGGAGGGACAGGCAATTCCAAAGCCACCAGGAGTAATACCACAACAAGAACAGGGAGGCCATGTGGGAAACTAACTGCAGAGACAGAGAGAGACCACAGTATTCTATGAAACAATTAAATAGAAAAATAAATAACTACAGTGAGACACAGACCAATGAAACAATTAAATACACAGAAAAATAAAATAAAATGCAGTACAATCTTTAACACTGCAAGTTTGTACTTAACTCAGATAGCAATGCCGTTGATTGTAGGTATGTAGCAGAAGCCAAACAACTCAGAAAGTGAGCAGTAATAAATTCCAAGATATGTTACTAACACATAAATACACAGAAACCCTCTAGGCTAAGACTTTAATACTGAATATCAGTGAAGTGAAACAAAATAACCCCCACCAACTGCAGAGACAGAGAAAGACCACAGTATTCTATGAAACAATTAAATAGAAAAATAAATAACTACAGAGAGACACAGACCAATGAAACAATTAAATACACAGAAAAATAAAATAAAATATAGTACAATCTTTAGTTTGTACTTAACTCAGCTAGTAATGCAGTTGATTGTAGGTATATAGCAGAAGCCAAACAACTCAGAAATTGATTTCCATATTTCTCTGCTTTTTTGCACATTTTCATAAAATTTCCAAAATATTTCTAGTACATCTACAGAATCTCTTATCTTCCTTGTTATAGGCTCCATAAGCTTGACAACCCTTTCTACTTTCTGTTGGCTTAGTCATTGTGCTAAAAGTTTTTGTGCTCTGGAGTTGTCAAAAAAAGTTGTTTAACAACAGTCTTTCTAAACTCATGCATATTATTGAGGTAATCCCTTATTTTATGTTTAGCATTCTGCAATTGCTTCTCTTCATGTTCTTTGAAAATCCCCCTATGCTACAATACTTTAACCTTTGTCAGTCCCTCTAAATAATTCTTGTTACTTCTCAACCATATGTCTTGTTCTTTTATTTCCACCTTTTTTAAACTCCACTTTAATTGTATCCCTCTTCTTGCCTATAATTCCAGAAGAAATTTCAATCTTTTCTAATACCACCTGAATCATTTCCATTACCCATTACCAGTGTCTCATTTTTATTTCATTACCCTGCATTTTTATTCTAGTTATTGGTACATGATATGAAATAGTTATTGGATGCATATCAAAACTTTGAATTAAATGCACATGTTCCTGTGAAATGTAAGTTCTGTCTAGCCTAGCCCAGTTTTTGTATCCTAGGGAATAATATGTAAATTCACTCTGAACTCCTACTGCTAAATTCACATCTTCCATACCAAATATGTTTGTAAATTTCTTCAAAGATCTACCCTATTTTGTTATATTTTCCCTTCTGGACCCTCAGATACATCTTCAATGCTGTAAATCAAATTCCAATCCCCACCTATAAGTGATATTCTCTGCTGAAAGCTGATTATTTCTCCCAGAATTTTCTTAAGCTCCATTATAGCAATTTTAGGTGGAATATAAACACATGCCAGTATAATCCTCTTCCCTTGCCAGTAGTCCTTTAGTACTACAAATTTATCATTATTATCTTTTTTATTCTCTTCTATCATTATTGGCACTCCTCTTGCAACTAATCTAAGTGCTCCCTTTTCCTTTGTCTCAGATATTCTTCTGAATAACTATCCTAAAAATCCTTATTTGTCAAATCCACATGCTCAGTTCTTTCTAAATTAGTCACCTGCATCCTAGCTATTTGCACCCTACATTTTTTAATATAGTTCATGGCATTCTTTTTTGTACATATATCTGTGGGACCATTTACATTTAATGATAATATAGAAAGTGTTATCATTATGTTAAGAAGTTTTTCCCACCTGTTATGTGTAACAGTTTTTAAGTGTAGTTTTTGTTTTCCAGCCATGCCCTGTTTGGCAGGTTGATCTTTTATATAGTTGTCTCTTGTCATAGCTTGACAATCTGATAAGGATCAATAAAAACAATACTTCTTTCTTTTTTCTTAAATGTTTTTAATGATTTTACAAAATGAATGTAATTTTATAACTCTGCAATATAAAATATAAGTTATACAGGTTAACAACTATATACAGTCAACAATTATAAAATCTAAGCAAACTATTTACAAAAGTATCTAAGTTTAAAAGATGTTACACATTTACATTTAACACTTAATTTTATGAGGTATTACAGTCATCTCTCTCCATTATTTCATTCACTTTCTTCCATGAGTTGTAATAAGATGTGGTTCCTTCTGTTCTCATTCTAATGGTTCTCATTTCCATTCATGATACATTCAATATGGTGTTTCTGCATTCTTTAAATGTGGGGGAAGTCTCGCTTTTCCTATTTGTAGTAGTGGTTTGGCGTGCTATAGCCAGTAGTGCCCATAACAGTGAAAACTTTGTTCTAACAACACATTGGGGTATGGGAGCATCAAACAAAATCAAAGATTTAGACAAATAGAAATTATCATTAAAAACTATTTGCAAGAAAATATTAACTTTATCCCAAAACAGTTTAAGTAAATGACAATCATAAAATGTATGTCTCCAATTTTCTCTCAAGTTCCTTTTATAACTCAAACATCCTATATTTTGTTTAAATATTATTTTCATGTTATGTGGTATTATGAAAGACATATGAATACATTTCCATGTGAATAGTTTCCATTGCAATGAAGAGATGTTTGCTTTGTGGAGAGAAGTATTAATTTCTTGCCATTGTCATTTGGCATTTGATTATGTATTGTTTTATAGTAGTCCCAAAGATTCTGTGTATGATATAATTTTGTTTTCTTAATCATTTTATAGATGTTTGATAAGTAACCTTTTCCATGAACAGCTTGTGTTGTTGAAAAGACCAAGTGTTCCATAAATTTACGTATATTTTGTCTGATTGTTAATAACATTCCCCCAGATTCGCAAAGCTCCGTGCAAGAATAAGGCTATTCTTGCATGGAGTGGTTCATGTCCATTTAAGATAGCAGTGGGCCTTGCATATGCATGAAGGCTCGCTGCTATCTAAAATAAATGGACGTGAACCAGGAACAAGCACAGAGGGCATGTGTCAGCAGTCCCAGCACCTGAAACACACCCTCTTTGCACTGAAAGTGTGGTACAGCACTTTCTGACATGAATGAGTGTCAAACTGTATACTATTAGAGCCTGGCTCTAATATTATATAGTAAACAAGTGTCTGCAGACACTGAAATGCAAATAGCTAACATTTCAGTGTCTGCAGACACTGAAAATAAAAAAAATAAAAAACCACAAAAACACCTATGGAAGGCAGCAGCATTCAAGTGCACATGCCCAAATGTATTCGGTCTTGCCCTACATGCATGGAAGCAGTAGGGAAGAGGAAAGGAGTAAAAAATAAAACAAATGGAATAATTATTTTTTTCATGGAGTAAATCCAAAGTTTAAGCACCGTGCAGCTTGTATGTGCAGCACGCCGCTATGCTTAGCTTGGCTGAAATCATGAAAATGATAGACAAGTGCTACTGTGATAGCAAACATCATCAAGCTGCTATAGCATAGTGGTGCTGCCATGGTATAGCATGTAACACATGCTTGGTTCAAATCTCCCCTACCAAATTATTTAATAAACTTTTAAGGAATTTGAATGATAGATGTCAATCATATGTCTCATGTATAGCACAGTAGGGTTGGGAATATGTAAACTATAAATTTAAAAAAACAATTTATAACTTTAATGGAAAAAAAACAGATTTAAGCAATGCTTTACTAGTTTAAGCATTGTTTACCTGCATTCAGCTCTGCTTAGCTGGTGTAAGCATTGCTATGCTGATTTGTGTGGAGCTAAACATAGTGCAGCATATTAAAACCAGCCAATCACAAAAAAGTGTGGGAAAACAGCCCTATTTAAACTGCACAGGTGGGAATATAGCCATAACCATTTGGGATTGCACACAGTAGGACCAAAATGGCTGGTGTCGGAGAAGGTGTGCACTTCTGAGCACAACGTTGGGGAATCCAGGAGTCAAGGGTCATGGTTGGGATCCTAGTTAAAAACCATGATGGCAGGCTGCTGCAGGGCCAGTACCAGGGCTCGCAGTACAAAGCACATGATCCCACCAGTGCCACTGGCATACCCTGGACTGGTGACCAGGTACGTCATCACTATAATGACCTGAAGTGGAGGAGGGGAGCACTCTTGGAACAGTGGATCCAAGAAGCCCGAGTGCAGGATGTCCCACCTGTCTGTAAGTATGCAGTCTTATGTATCTCTAAGTATGGAAAAGGTCAACTTGTGAATGTGCAGGTGTGATTAATGTGTGATATCTCCCCATACAGCTGCTGGGGAGAGGTCCCAGAATGTGCAGACTCATGCACAGTGACTGGCCCAGCTGCATCTGCAGTAGGGTGAGTACAGAATACCCCCTACCATTAGTAGTAAGAAATCAAAATTTTAGTAATGGTAGTACTGCTTGTATATATAATTGTGCTGTAAAAGTCAGAAATAAATGCCTGTGTAAGGCTGGCAGTGTTACAATGGAGTATTCCCAGCTGCTGTGTATGACAGATATCAGTAGCAAACATGGTACAATATGCAGGAGAGCAGTATTAGAATATGTGTTAGTGTGTCTGAGTGAAACCGCCAAGAAAGTGCCATGTCAGGGCTATTGTAACAGTTACAAATAAAAAGCATTCCCCTGTGCAGATCATGCAGGAATAGTAATTGTGGAGTTCTGAGTTGTACACAGACATGTATGTCAAAACTAATAAAGGTGATCCCAAACACTGGTGTGTGTCACCTCACTTGTACCTGATAAATAGAAATGTGTATGTCCTGCAGAATGCATTAACTGAGATGAACTGATTTAGCACTGCTTGTCTGCATACTTTAGAATGGGCATGTCAAATAACTGGAAAAGAGCAACAGTACGTATTCCCATCAGAATGTGTTTTACTTGTTTGTCTGCCAGCATTGTCCAGTGTTAACCTTTTCATTTCAGCCATATGTAGCTGTGAATGTACTGAGAAATGTATAAGGCTAACAGGTCCAGACCTAAAACCTACACTGTGTAATCAGCAATCTAAATTGCAGTATGTAGTTGTAAAACAGTCAAATGTGCAATCCAGCTAATGTGCACATGTTTCACAAACAGTGACACCAATATCTGCTGTATATGCATAAAATGTACTGAAAGTGGGAAACAAATAATGTAACGTGATAATAAAAGTACTGTGCACAAAAATATGTACTAGATAGAAATGTCACAAACAAAGCACAGCACTTCCCCAGTAGCTCAGTCTGATAAGGATTAGGCCTGTAGTTCAATTTTGCACACAGAGCATGGCTCAACTCCAGGGACAACCACTAACATCTCAGTCTGGTTCTACTGTTTTAAACTGCAATCTGAACAGAAAAAAATAATGTACTGCAACACGTGCATTTTCCATACAAGGTACACAGGTAAAGCAATCTGGAGAGAAATGCTAGTATGATGTGTATAACTATAAAAGGTGTACATTTGCTGTGTTGACCAGTCCCAGTCCTACAAATAGATGCAAGCTAAACATCCACACTCTGCAGTCTGGCTCAGACAAGCCCCTCAAGTGTCACACTGTCAAAGATAGTTTCCCCAGTTGACAAGAAGCCTGCACATAGAGAATGTCCCAATAGATGTATGTGAAAGACACAACACACACTCCAGGGCCTGCAACTAAAATGTGAATCTGAAATATGTGTAGAAACAGCAATGTAATGTGCACACAGTTCATCGGATAGGCCCACAGGTAAAGAAATCAGTATAGAAACAGGTCTGATGTGTATAACTAAAATAAGGGTACAATTGCTCTGTTGATATCTACAGCTTTTGGTGTGCTGTAGCAGCCCCATGGCCCAAGTAGAGTGTAAATATGGTCAGAATGTAGAGTAGTGAATAGCAGTGTACTGACAAATATACTTGATAGCAGTTGTCAATTGAATCTGTTCCCTTCCTCCCACCACTCAACTCATCCAACCATCACACTAAAACCAACATGGGTATGTTTCTAAACAAACCTCTACTGTTGGGACCATTGTTCCATTTGTTTTATCATTGTTTAAACTGTGTGCATACTAATATCCCCTGTTAAATAATCATCTTATTGCCCGCCTGACATACCACTAACTGACATGCTGTTGCAACCCTGAATGCCATTCCATATATGAATGGATTCTGTTTGCTATGCCACTGTTATAATTGCTTTATTTTGGGTTAATGGGAATATCCATGCATGCTATTTTGACTAATGTTGTAATGTGTTGTGTATGACTAACCATTATTCATTGTTAATTTCCACACCATAGCACATATGGGAAGGCAGATCCCAGCAGATCTACCTCTCCCACCCCTCCTTCCTGAGGCACCAGGTCCCAGCATGTCTGGAACCCAACCCAAACCTCCCTCATCTGCTGGTCCTGCACCACCCTTGACTGGAACTGCTATAGGGGATGAGGCTCACCCACCCCCTTTAAGTGGGTGTGGTGAGGATGTTGTCACCCAGGATGAGGTCTATGGCATGGTGCACAGTGTCCTCCAGATGGAGCTGGATGACTGCCTGTGTCAGGTGGAGGGCAAGCTGTCACAACTAGAGGGGCAGGTGGCCCCTCCAACTCAGCCCCCAGTATAGCCATCTTCGGGGCTGTGAAGGTGTAGTGGTGACTGCCATTGGATGAGGACATCAATGCCTTTACTACCATCTTAGGGGCTCATGAGCCTCAGATTCCCAACCACCCACCCCATCAAGGTGTCTACCCTCCCATGTGTCATACACCGCCCATGTCTGCTGTCTTGTCTGTCTACAAATGCAACCTCTCCTACCTAACCTCACTCACGACACTTACCAATAATCCTTCCTTAACATCCACTCTCACCTTAAAAAAAAGGGCATCTGTCCCACAAAAAAAAAACATGTCTCATACATACCTCTGCATTTCGCACAGAGACATGTACCCAGCACACAATCTAACCCTACCAATCATCCATATTTTATGATGCCCACACACCTCCTTGGAGGGAGTGAGGCTACAAATTCTAAATTGCCCACACTGAAAGCAGCTGTTGCTGCCAAAGAAATGCAGAGCTATGGTCCTTTCCTACATCCATCCTGCACATCCCTACTTGTTTCTCCTCTTGTTTGTTCACCTGCTTGCCTCAATTTCACCACTTTCATATCTCCCTTTTTTTCTTTTCTTTATTTGACATTAGCGTGGGTTTAAGTGGCCGTAAGTGGGAGTAAGCGAAGCTAGCTCACATAAGCATCACTTAGCTTCATGCAAACCTGCGCAAACCCACTTACAACTGCTTTAAAGTGCCTTAATCACTCTGTCTCCAATAACCCCTGTTCTGCCCAGCAACAAAATAAGCAGCCCCTGCAAGTCTCAAACCCAGGACCCTACCCACTCTAACCAAAGTGATTTACCACTAAGCCATTTCAGATACAAATGAAACTGATGTTTTCTCAAACATATCATCCAGCACAGTCATTTAACAGTAGAGGAAATGTATGTGTGTGTATATATATATATATATATATATATATATATATATATATATATATATATATATATATATATATATATATATATATATATATATATATATATATATATATATATATATATATATATATTTATATATATGTCTATATATATATATATATATATATATATATATATATATATATATGTAAAAAGATATATATATATATATATATATATATATATATATATATATATATGTAAAAAGATATATATATGTATGTATATACACACACACACACACACACACACACACACACATATATATAGATATATATATATATATATATATATGTATATATATATAAAGAGAGAGAGAGAGATAAAAGAACACAACAAATACATATATGACAAAGGCACCATTAATGGGGTGGGAGGCCCAAATTAAGTACCTCTTGTAATTATTGATATCATCCCCTCCTCCACAGCTGAACAGATCTGCCTTGCAACACAATACCAACACTTGCAAGTCTCATACCCAGGACCCAACACAACATAGCCACAAGAAGTTAACAGTAATCCATCTCGGCTGTACGATGTCAGGATGATATCAATAAGATATCATGCAGAACAGTCTGTCTACCATATGACACACACACACACACACACACACACACACACACACACACACACACACACACATATATATATATATATATATATGAGTAGATTATATATATATATATATAGAGAGAGAGAGAGAGAGAGAGATATGTATATACACATATACATATATTACTACTCTTAGATATGTATAGGAAGATGCATGTTTAGAGGATGCACAGCATATTGAACAGCCAGTATTCCTACAGTTGCCACCTTTTAAAATGGACTGTGTTTGATTCTCTCATACAAAACACAATTATTGCATGAAACATATACCCACAGAGAAGTTAAACTATATGACACCACACACAGATTTGCATACATGTAAATGTTTATCTGTATACTATTTCAGTTGTATATGCCATTTCATATAGCAGTTAGGTGTTTGAAATATATACTAACTAAGTAATGCAACTCTCAAGCAAAACATTTTATACAGCAATCTGAAAGCATAACATATGTTGCTGTCTAGGCCAAGGCCTTCAAGTAGTACAAAAGTAAAGAAACACAGGCCTGGAAGATAAGAATCAGTCAACACTAATTAATGCAGATGTAGTTCAGCAGTCTCAAATTACACTCTGTACTCAACCCCTAGGGGGAAAAGAATTAAGTTGTCACAATGAAAATGTATGTTACATAACAATGCTTAACTTAAAACATCACTATCACACTGACAAACAGAACTGTCTGTAAGACAGTAATCACTAGCCCACCACTGTTCCCAAGATGAAATGTATGAAAATGTACAGCCATATACCTTAAGGTGTCTTACTACTGATATCTCTCACATGTTGTAATAGCCTAGGTTATAAATGGTACATACCATTTCCTCATAGAATGACTTACAAGGGCATATAACAGTGTTACATACACTGACCTCTGGACTGTACAAGAACTCACATGCTTTGTCCAGCTGTAGCCCACATATATATGGACACTACTCCACAATATGTGTGGGGGTCCACAACATCACTGGAATGATAGCTGGAATGCCAGCACTAAATAATGACAGGCCACTACTTAACAACCTCTTACTGCATGACAGATGAACAAAGCCTAGTATATAGGTGGGAGACAGAGGCTGGAACACATGGTCATATTTGCAATATTATTGTGATACACTGTAGATGTTGCTGGTGTTACAGGATTGGTTGCAACATACCCTTATTCAAGAATATGAAGTCAGAAACACAAATGGATATAGCCATGTACTGATAGCACTCAACAGACAGAATGCCACTGATGTATCAGAGACAAGACATGTGTTTGGTGAATAGACAAACATAACAGCAAATCCTCTGGCCATCACACAGATAGACCCACAGTTGAGATCTATGCAGACAGACTGCATTCCATGCTAAACTAGCATGTACACACAAACCCTGCAAAACTAGCAGTATCCAATGCATATAACAGCACTACTCACACTGTCCATAGGTCTGGACCCTTATACAAATATGTAGTTGACCTGTGTCTGCAAGTCCTGTTGTAAGAGGTTTTGCTACCTGCTGCTTGTAACACTGCTGGCCTTACACAGGAAGGATTTCTTCCATACATGAAAGGAAAAGGGACATTGCCCACATCATGTGGTAATTTATAGTAGTGGCTTGCCATGACAGTGGTAATTGGAAGTACTACACAGCTGGCTGCATGCAAGTAGCAAGTGGTGAACACTGATTGGTGCAGAGGCCATCACCTGATCATGTGCATCACCTACAAAATCCATGCTGCAGTCTATTCAAAGCAGCTCAATCCCTGTAGTGGAGAGGGGGAGAGAGAGAGAAAAAAAAAACAGGAAAAACTCTACTCCAATTGCCTCCCAAATCAGTCCCACACTAGACTTACCCTCCTTTTCACCAGGTGAACACCTACTGACCAACTTCAAACTTAACAGTTTCAACACCATAACTGTCACAGCAATCACACCCTGGTGATAATATTAACATGCTCGAGAACATCCTATCTCACCTCTCACATACCTTCCACAATTAAATAATTATACTGGGAGATGTAAATATTGATTGGCTTACAATATAAGCTCCCAACACTACTTCCTGTATAAACCTACATGGGTTTGAGCAGCTAATCACAACCCCAACCTACATTAATAAATCTCACCTACCTAGCTATCTTCTTGACTAGATATTGGTCTCCCACCCTCAAAACTATCATAACTCCCAAACCTTTCCAAATGCCCTCAGTAACCACTGCTCTATAACAGTTACCAGACATACTCCCCACCTTACCAAACCTAACAAATTTATTACCACCCACTCACGTTCTCATTTCTGTCCTAACTCCTTTATTCACAAACTCTCCAAAATTAACTGGTCTTACCTCACCACTCTTCTTTTAGATGAAGCTGTCCACTCCTTCAACACTACATTCCTAAACATTCTTAACTCCCTTGCTCCTCTTCGCACAATTAGAATCAAATCTAATACTGCTCCCTGGCTCATTAAATCTACCAGAACCCTCATGAAACACCGGGATAGGATTTGGAAAATGTGGACTAAAACTAGGACCCCTTCTCTTCTTCAGAAATATAAAGAACTCAGAAATAAAATAAAAAAGTCATCCATTATGACAAAATAAACTTCTATGCCAATCCTCCCTCTACTCTTAAATCAGATCCAAAGAAATTCTGGAGCTCTATTAAACAGAATCTTCATCCAGGAAACGCTTCCTCTCCTAATCCATGTCCCAGTGCAACACCTGAAGACATAGCCAACAAATTTAACAATCATTTTATAAACTCAATAATTTCCATAATAAATTCTCTCCCCCCAGAAATAACACTAGCACCCCCACAAACTCCATACCTCTTCCAAACCCTCATAACTCCTTCTCTCTAAAAGCAGTATCAACTAACTATGTAAAGTCATTACTCTCTAATCTTAAACTTTGCTCCCCATCTGTTGACAAGCTATCCTCTTACTTCCTGCAGATTGCCTCTGAACCTCTTGCCTATCTTGTATCCATCTTAATCAACTGATTCATTTCTGAATCCTATGTCCCCACTGTATGGAAGAATTTCTTTACTCTACCCATTCACAAAGGGGGCAACTCCTTAGACATATCCTACTTCAGATCAATTGCCATACTCTCTTCCCTATCAAAAATCCTAGAGAAATGCATTCACAAGCAGATACTGCAGTACCTTCACCAGGAAAACCTTCTCACACCCACACAGCATGGTTTCCATCCAAAGAATAGTACAATTACTTCACTCATATCATTCATCAACATAGTCTCCCTACCTTGTGATAACAATAAACTTGTCTCATGCCTATTCATTGACCTTTCTAAATCCTTTGACACTGTCACTCACCTACTCCTTCTAGATAAACTCACTAACTTACATTTCTCTCCCCCTACTATCTCCTGGTTCTCCAGCTATCTCTCTACCCACCAGCAATCAGTTAAATAGCTCTCTGCACTATCCTCCCCTCTCACTGTACAAATGGGAGTCCCCCAAGGGTCCATACTTGGGCCACTACGCTTTAATATTTTCACCAACTTGCTCTACTCCTCTTGTCCCCAGTCATCTCTTGTGCAATATGCTGATGACTCAACTGTTATAACCATTGCTGACAACCCAGCTGATCTCCACTCAACTACCCAGGCATCCTTCCACACCATTGAGACTTGGCTTAATGATAACAAACTAATACTTAATCCGAAAAAAACTGAGCCCCTACTCTTCCTCCCTAAAAACCTCACCACACTCAAAAGTACATTCACCATCTTATCCAGCAACAGCACTACAATCTCAGCTGAATCTAGTACTAAATTGCTAGGTGTAACAATAGATGATCCACTTAAGTTTGATCCCCATATAAACTAGACTGGCTAGAATTCCCTCAGCTTCTCCAACTATACCAACTGCAAATCATCCACTCTATCCTTTATCTACCTTCCTTCTACCAAAGCCTCTACACTATCATATCCAAATATTTCCATGCTAGGACTCTACGCAGCTCAAATCAAGAATTATTAGACATCTACAAACCCAAAACCAAAAAAGGCTGCCTTCTCTATAACTATAAATCAGCTACATCCTGGAACCATCCCACTTGGAAATAAAATCCTTCCAGCATAGCAAAAGTTTCAAATTAGCCACAAGGAAATACTTAAAAACAAAGTGGTCTTGCCACTGCAGCCAACCACCCTGAAACCACCATCCTTTCACCTATTTCACCACCTCACTCTTAATGTATCTCTAACACTATTCCCTTCTCTCTTCTACCTCTTCCCTTCCTCTGTCTCCAACCATTTTAATTCTTACAGTCTCAAAACAACCTACCTGCCTAGTCTGTCTCCTATACTCTACCTCCGCTACATCTCCTACTAGCCATTCTTACTTTCCTTTCTTGTTTCCAAACTCCTATACAACTAGATCCTACCCACTTTAAATAAGTATCTAACTATTAACTCATTTTGCTCTAAGCAGCTTACATAATATTGTA
>NC_056739.1:759259640-759297140 GCF_019279795.1 Protopterus annectens | reverse complement strand
CCAGTACTGGTGGTGCAGTACCTGTGTCGGCAATCACCTGGACTCTGCATAAGTGTGTCTCATGGATTAAGGTAATCAGATGGAACAGTTGTTCCACAGGAAACATCATCCAGGGCTCTCTACAGGTAGCATATGCATAACATCAAAAGTCTCCCGAAGGCATGTGTTGCAATGTGTACTGGTGTATCAAGACCAAGTTGGAAACCTACAGACAGTATCAATTAAGATACATGTGCTGCACAATCAACACCTCACCCCACCTCAGACCCATCATCCCCATCTGTATCTTGCTGGTGCCAGTGTACACCTGTATGTTTGCCATTCATTAGCAGGGACTAGGCCGGTCACATGGTGTTCAGAATTTAGGACACTACAAAATGCTATGCATGTGTAGCCCATAGTTGTCAAGCATCTGCAAAAAGGCTGATGATGGGGAGGGGGTGTCATCCTGAAACACAACAGTGAATTGAAGCAGAGATCCAAAGCTCACTAAGAATGGCTGTATCTGTACATAGTCAAGGTTATGAATTGTGGCATACATAACCCTGACTCCACAACAATAGTGATGGCACTGTGTGACCTCCAAGAGCTGTGCACATAAGTTGACCTTGCAATTATGCAGAGTTGGGGGACATTTCTAGGGCAGAGTGACCAAATACTGGCAACTGTAGATGGGCCATGCTAGTATACCCCTTCCAGGAATAGTGACTGCTGTAGTACAGTTAACAGTTGATGCAATAAACCATCATGTTAAGGGTGTGCACACTTATGCACCCACATATAGTATGCATCTCAGTCAGCATATGTACAACAAACACATTTGTTTGATACTGCATTTGGTTGCACAGGTGATATGCCACATATCAGGTTTGTGCAATGTTAAAATATGCAGTATTGTGGCCCCATGGCATATCAAGGAAGAGGGTGCCATGTCAATATGGGTGTGTACACTCTTCATAACCACAGTAAGCTTTGAAGGTTGTCAGTGTAATTGTATTTTATTGCTCATACATGCACCGCTGATGATGAGATCTGCAAATCAGACATGAGGCATTCACTATTGACATATGTCCTCATTACATTCAGCAATGGTGTGTACACCTGTGAGGTATGGTGCACAGTAAATGCCAGGGTGCTCAACAGGTGCACAGCAATACTGTGTACATGGGTGCAGTGTGTTCCAGGGGAAGGAGAATCACCTACTAACACAACCCATGCATCACAGAGATGTATAATGTTGGTAACAGGGATTGACTATAGCTGCACTGCATGCTGTTGAGTGCCATATGTCATGCATGTTGACATATGGTAATGAGAGGTCTTTGTGTGATATATTTGTGCAACCTCACATGTGTGTGTGTGTGTGTGTGTGTGCGTGTGTGTGTGTGTGTCTGTCTGTGTACTGTTAAGCAATGATATTCAGGTCTTAAAGTGCTTTTCCTTGTTTTCCCCTCACAGGTGGCGAGGTGAGTCAGGGTCCCTCCTGCAGTAAAACTGATGTTAGTATCCATACAGACACTGGTAATAATGATAGGTGTGTTAAAGCACAGGCGAGGTTGTCAGGGGCTGAAGCTGCATGATCGATTGACATCCCAGTGTTATCCACCCCATCCCTGCATCCCTGCACACAGTCACATTGCCTATACATACCCCATCAGTAGTGGAAATAGATGAGGGACAGTTGGCAGGTGGTGGCATGGGACAGGACAGTGTGGTATCAATGGCATGTGTGCCTGGACACAGCAGCCATAGCCAAATGTCCATTGGGGTACCACACAAGCAGATGTATAAGGGTGGTTGTAGGAGGGCTGCTGCTAATCATGCCCCTGGCAAAGGTGCCACATCTGGTGCCACCAGACACATGTTTCAGGTCATCGTGCAGGTGCAGGAACATATGGAACAGTATGCCAGACAGGGTCTGAGGCAGCAGAGGACTAGTCATTCAGCTGTTATTGACAACATCTGTGATCTTGCAGGGGCACCTCATTATTTTGCAGAGGTCATGGATAGACGGTTGGGTGAGATGGTGGGAATCCTCGACCATGGAATGTCTGTGCTTGAGCATATGGTGGGAGTAGTGCAATGACCACGTGAATGTAGGCCAGCAACGCCAACAGCTGGAGGTCGACGTGGACATGCCAGAAGTCATAGCTGCTCCCATAGTGGCAGTATCATCCCTGGTGGTGCAGAGGGGCACTGTCCACACCACAACACACCAGGCCACATGAACATGACCCTGGCCAGTCCCAAGTGGGACCTGGATCCAGTGGACATATGTCATCATCAGGGGAGAGTACCATATTGTGGCTTGCACTGGGTGGTGCCAGTGGAACCCCTGGCAGGCACAGTTCTTGTGTCTGTGGCCGGGAGACAGTGAACTGCACACCCTGCCAGTTACAGTCTGCAGCTGTCCAACAAACCCCTGTAGAGGACAGCCACATGGCAGGACTGTGTGCATGCATACACACAAACATTACCAACACAGCTAAGGCAACCCCATATCTACAAAAACCACCTCACAACAGCACAATTAATAATTAATCCCCCTCACACACACACACACACACACACACACACACACACACACACACACACACACACACACATGATGTCAAATGTATGACTCAGCCTAGGTCTCTGGCAAACCAACAACACACCCTGTGCATATGATGATACCTGTGCCACATCCCTGTCATCCATAACATTGATGCAGGGACAGGCTAATATGGATTTGATGCACAGGGTGACTGTACTATGGTGTACCAATGTAATGCTGTTTAACATGTTGTCAGCAAAAAAAATTAATTCTTACATGTCACGAAGCGTAGCTGTCTTAGTCGTGATGCATTATAGCTGTTATTAACACTAAGGGATTGTGGTCTCCATAATGTATTCCATTTGTGTTTTAGGTGTTCATGTGTCAGCAGGATGTTGGTCTGCTGTTGTTTCCTGCAAGGGGTATGGCACTGTGTTGACACCTTGACTGTGCCATATACTGGGTACAGCTGAACACATGCCACAGGTCTGTATAACAGTTACTGCGTGTGTCACATGGCTGATAGGTCTGAGGGTGTATAGAAGTGAGTGCAGGGTGGCTGATGTCAGCAGCCCTTCTAAAGTGGACAATTGTAAGTGTACTGGGTGGTATACACCACATGTTTGTGTATAACACACACAGAGGCTTTGGTGTTGATGCAATACACAGAGAATTCTGTAGACATGGATGCATGTACTTGTGCAAGGAACCCATTTTAGCCTATGTGATTCCACCAAGTCAGAATAGGCACAACAACACATTAGCAAATAAGCAGTCTGCTAGTCTAATGTCATTGAAGATTGTACTGGCAGGGTATATGTTCCCTTCCCCAATATAGTGCAATCCTCAACTCGGTAAACATAGGTGTGCTGGTGTGGGTGGCACAACCCTACCCTTTGGACGGTGTTAGGTGCTGTAGAACCGCAGATAGTGTGATTGACAACTACTTAACCTGTTAACATGAACTGTACAGTATTACAGCCAGCTAAGCAGGGGAATATACTCAACAGTAACTGAAATGATTGTGGCTGTGTCCACAAGATCCACAACCAGCTATATATACCAACCTTAGTATCACTGTATACCTATACAGTGGGAAAGAGGGCATTTACACATCTAGTACTAGTTGTGATGGAATGAATTTCCACAGGATTATACCTGTAAAATGTTAGCATTTGCCAGGCAGTTCATGGACAGATGACCTCCTGGGACATGTATATTCTACAAAGCAGATCCCTTCACATACACACACACTCTTACTTGACAACACTGGGACTAGAACCTTGGTATGTAGTGCTACTGATGTGTGTGGTCTTAATTGCACACAACACACAGCTTTTAGGATGAGGTGTGTCCCAGGTTACACGTTAAGTGAAGAACATCACCAGGCCCTGTACAGTATGGTAATGGGGGATGTACTGGTTGTTTATGAACAATACATAGTGTGACTTACTGTCATATACACATTGACAAACACATAACAGTCATACACATATCTGAGAGACCTGGGCTTATCAGTGCTAACTACCTTGTCAGTGTGTCCATTCTGTTACAGATAAGTTGCACACAGCACTTGCATCACTGGGCTGGATAGTGTTATCAGTTACCTCTATGATTAATGGTGACAGTGGTCCCCATACAGTGGGAACATGGGACATGTACTAGGGGTACCATGGTGTAAAGACAGTATACCCAGCACCCACACCCCTCAGTGGATACTGTATGCACTGAAACCCATGATAATACTCTGACATACCCACCATCACACATTGACCAGGACTGCAATACAACCCCTTGTCTATCTCAAGAGTACTACTAAAGGGATATAAATCTAATGCACATGCCACAGGGATAGTAGGTTGATGCAGTGTCATGGCTCTCCTATGGTCAGCAACATCACTGCCCTAATACTGTATGGCAAGGTGCATTGTATTAGGAGAATGTGGCCTCAGAATGCTGTATCCTACAAATATACACACTAACATGCACACACACACACACACACACACACACACACACACACACACACACACACACACACACACACACACACACACACACACACACACACACACACACGCCAGAACTCAGAGGGTATCCCATGCCTATCAACCCATTTGTTCAACAGTGTCATGCTGGTACTGCACACTCCAGGTAGCCCATAGGGTGAAGAGTGTAACAAGGTACATGTAATGTCCAGTACAGCAGCAGCCCCATCTAACTAGTGCAATGGGGGGTGTGGTGGGTGTGAAGGGCCACAGGGTATTATCAACTACAGGTCTACAAACACACAAGACATTGTTACTCTCAGTAATGCACATGTACACATTTGTCAGTACTGAGGTCCATCGGTGAAGGTGTTCATAGGTGTGTACCAGGATATTGTCCATGGAGAGATGGGAAGTGTAGGGGATGTGTGTACAATGGAATCATGTCACCTGCCATTTGCCAGCAGGCCATCTATCAACAGATACCACTGGGGTGATCCTTAGGCTGAGAGTTACTTGCAACATGCAATCATCTGGTTGCCTCTTGCAGAGGGCCAGTGAGGTGCTCCAGTTGACATGTATGCACCATGTATTACTTAACATGGTCAGTGTCTATACTGGAGACCTGTACCCAAGCATGTTCTATTGATTGTGGTAGTGTAGTTGAGGTATCCATGGCATGTGGTGAGTACAGGGTGTGGATTCCTAGCTATGGCATTCATAACACAGCTGGGAAGACATATCAGTGTCACTCAAGCATAGATTGCCTGTAAGCAGCCAAGATGGTGTCCCGACATTTGCACGTCTGTACAGAGGACAGACAGACATCAGCTAGCCAACTGGTTATGCAGTAGGATGACTTTGGTAACAGATAGACGTCTGACACTGATGGGTATGCCATTATTACATGACAGCAGCCCTCAATGACATGTCCTATACACACAGAAGTCTACAGATAATACCCACATGTCAGATCATGCTGGTACTGCACACTCCAGGTAGCCCATAGGGTGAAGAGTGTAACAAGGTACATGTAATGTCCAGTACAGCAGCAGCCCCATCTAACTAGTGCAATGGGGGGTGGGGTGCGTGTGAAGGGCCACAGGGTATTATCAACTACAGGTCTACAAACACACAAGACATTGTTACTCTCAGTAATGCACATGTACACATTTGTCAGTACTGAGGTCCATCGGTGAAGGTGTTCATAGGTGTGTACCAGGATATTGTCCATGGAGAGATGGGAAGTAGGAAATACTTAATGACAAACAGTTCACACACCAAGAGCATGACAGTGAGGACTCAGAGCCCATCTTTGCATGCAGGGGTGTTTGGTACCAGTACTACAATCTGCAATCTACTCTTAATTGTGAAAGCACTGTCAACAGTAGTAATGTAATGATACATCACATGCCAGTGTGACTGCATATAACCTGGGATATTACCCATGTATGTAACACATTCAAACAGAAATGAGTGTTGTACAAGCCATACATACTCAGGTGTCCGAGACAGTAGACTCACAGCCCTTGCTATTGTAATGACAGCACATAGACACATGTTATGTGCATTGAATTAAATACACTTATTAAAAATGTCATTTCTCTGCTATTTTATCAGACTGGAATGTGAACAGGATGCTCATACCTGCCTTAACCACTCTGTATCCAACAGCCGTTGTTCTTCCTAGCGACAGAATAAACAGCCCTTGCATCCAGGACCCTGTACACTATAATCACAGCACTTAACCACCAAGCCATCACAGCTGTGAAAATGCTTGGTGTTTTTTAAAATATATCTGTCAGTAGATATACTGAATAGTAGTGAACAACTGTTTAACCTCTACAATGGTGTAGTACTTGTGAGTGATATTAGTGTTGAATCAAGTATGTTGTTGCATCTACATATACACATAGCAGATAAATACGGCGTGATACATCTGGGAAGGTATATGCAGCAGTCATGTTTACACATAAGGATATGGACATATATTCACATATGTAGATATATGTATACATGTACATATATATATATATATATATATATATATATATATATATATATGTATATATATATATATATATATATATATATATATATATATATATATATATATATATATATATATATATATATATATATATATATATATATATATATGTATTGCTATACATCTGTAGATTGTGTTTTATATATATGGACATATATAGTCTATCTGTATCTATATATATATATATATATATATATATATATATGTGTGTGTGTGTGTGTGTGTGTGTGTGTGTGTGTGTGTGTGTGTATATATATATATATATATATATATATATATATATATATATATATATGAAGATATATACAAATATAGCTGTATATATGTAAACATATGCATATGTGTATATGTGTGTGTGTATATATATATATATATATATATATATATATATATATATGTGTGTGTGTGTGTGTGTGTATATATCTATATATGTATATATTATACATATATATATATATATATATATATATATATATATATATATATATATATATATATATATATATATATATATATATATATATATATATATATATATATATATATACAAAACATATGTCCATAACATGTAGTGGAGTCATACCCCAGCACCAATAGTTACAACCTCTTAGTGCAATGGGGATGTCATGTACGTATTGCAGGTATACATGTTATATCATTGCTGGAGCCTTCCTGTGTCCTGACAGAGTGCTCTTCAAACTATCTGGAGATATACAGAGCTGAGTATATTTTTTCTGCACTTCAGAGTTGTGTACTGGTAATTGTTGTTTGACTAAGTTTATATAATTGCGGGCTGACTTCAGAGTTGTGCACTGTTATTTTTGCTTCACTGTATACTTTTTCTGATCTCTGCTGAAGGTGATGGTTTTCCCATACCCACCCTCCCTATTCCTTTGTTGTTGATTAAATTTGGAGGCTTTTGCAGTTGCCCGCCCCCACTGTAGATTTGATCTGGGACACTCCCCCCAGTCCCATCTCTTTACCTCTTTCTACCTAATAGACTCTTTCTGCACTTGTTTTTAATCATTTTTAATTTAATTGCATTTTTTAAACTTTTTGGTCTAACATTGCTACATACTCAAGTGTGCTAGCTTGCACTGCATTTGAATTGTTTTGACTGCTGTTTTAGCTACTTTTCTGTGTATATATATATATATATATATATATATATATATATATATATATATATATAAAATACCTTTCCTGTAACTAGTGTAGTCCAGATTCAGATTTGCTGTATCCAGGACTATATGTAAGCTTCTGAGCCCCCCAAGCTTTCTGTGTTGGAGGGAAGCCTTCTAGCTTATCAGTGGGACTGGTAAGCACTAGGTAACCTATTTACCACATAAGGAGTGGTTCTGGTCCAGAAATTGTAGTTATTGGCTGTTTGGGCAGTTTTTCCATCTCTCTCAACTTTCTGATTTAAAAGCCCGCATTTGCACTTGTTTCCCCCCTTTCCTGTAACTAGTTTAGTCCAGATACAGATTCTTAGTTTTAGCACTTGAATTTGCTTATTCATGATCAGCACTTGTTCAGAACTTGTAAGCACTAAATAACCTACTAATTACTACAGCACTCAACCTTCCTCATTACCTAGAGGAAAACAGTTTTGGTACTTACTTTTCTCACTTGCTTATAGAAAAACAACTCTTGTAGTCACTTTCCTCACTTATCTAGAGGAAAATAGTTTTTTATTCAGGCATGTCCAAGGGTCAGCTCCCAGTGTTCTCTCCGGTCTATCTGATGAATCTGGGCATCTTGGGGCAATGTAGAAATTGCCTCATGTACACAGACAACCCTCTCCTCCTACTACCCAACACTACAACCTGTGAGAGTTGCACTTATCTAGCCAAACTGAAGGTAAAGCTCTCTCCAATCAAGACTGAACTTGACAGTCAAGAGGAGAAGGTAAACACTTGCACCACACCACACTCATCAAATAGTCTCACTAAATCTACACCACCAAAATCCAAACATAGAAACACAAAAACATTCACAGAGACTCTCAGTAATAATATGCTCAAGCAACAGAGACCTCCAAAGCAGAAATGCAAGCAACCTCCACACCCCCAACACAACCCAAATGACACATAGCCTGCAGACTCAATGTGCCACTCAACCACAGCCAATAAGGCAAAACAACGTACCCAACACACTAGTCATAGGTGACTCTATAGTCAGGCACACTGATGTCCCACTCACCAGGCTAAACAAGGAGAAGGTTACTCTCAGCTGCCTGTCGGGTGTCAGGATCCTCCACATAACCCACGCACTCAGGTCACTCCACAACAAGTACAAATATGACTCTGTCATTGTCCATGTTGGTGTGAACGACCTGAGACATACCTCCCTGGACTACATGAAAAGAGACATGAAAGAGCTCTCTGATCTTGTAGCCCAGGCAGGTATGACCCTAGCCCTGAGTAGCATTCTGCCATCACCCAGAATGATGCCGCAGTACAAGGACAAAATGATTGACTTCAACAATTGGCTAAGCTTCTGGTGCCATTCTAAAGGGATCCAGTATCTGTCTGCCTGGGATGACATGATCAACAGACCATGATGCTTTGCCAGAGGTGGCCTGAAGCTGTCACCCCTGGGATTCCAGATACTGGCGAAGGTTCTTGCCGCCTCTATAGCGCCTTTTTTAAGCAAGGTTCAAATGACAAATTCACCACCGTAACAGGAACAGGCAAGCAAAAACTGAGGGTGATGCTACTCAATGCTAGAAGTCTAAATCTCAAAATGCACTCACTCAAAGCTCTTCTTAAAATGAAGAACATTGATATCTGTGCAGTGACTGAGACCTGGTTCAAGGCTCCAGAGAGCACCCCTGCATTACCAGGCTATAACTCATACCACACTTTTCGGCCATGTAACTTGGACCAGAACACGAAAGGTGGAGGTGTGTCCATACTCATTAAGGATATCCACACATCCAGGCTAGTTGCTCAGCATAATGCAGCCAAGGTAATCCAAGTGCAACTAACTCTGGGCAAAACTGCAGTCCAAATTGTAGCTTGCTAAAGATCAGCCACCATGCCTCAAGATTCCCACTCCTCTTTTCTTGATGTACTGAAAAATATTAGGGTTCAACCAAACACCCTAATAATGGGTGATTTCAACTACCCCACCATTAACTGGGAAAACTACTCATGTACCAACTCCTTCGCTCAACACTTTCTGGAATTCATAAACTCCAATGCCCTGGATCAACTTATCCACACCCCCACCAGGGGCAACAATATCCTAGATCTAGTCATTACCAACATGAGTGACCGGTGTTCCACACCTGAAGTCAACACCTCACTGGTCCGATCCGACCATAAGCTAATTACCCTAGATATCCACATCCTGCCCCCACCCCCCATTAAGTAAACCATGATAAAAAAATTCTCCAAAGCCAACTTCATGCTTCTTATGACAGAAGTGGTGAACTTCATGACACCCATGCAGATGGACAATACAGTTACAACTACTGAATCCTACACAATTGCACTTTATAAGCACTTACATGAGGACATGGATCATGCTATCTCAAACAGAACCAAGATGCTATCCTCCAAGAAAAAGCATGCCAATCTGGTGGTCCCCTGCCATAAACAAACTGTACAACAGAAGGAAGAAACTGTTGCAAAAGAGAGTAAAATCCTATGAGTGGAGGAGCTCCCTGGTCAGCCTCAGTAAGAAGCTGTGATCCCTGATAAAATCCTCTAAAGCTAGTTACGAAAACAAAATTGCCATTGATTCTAAAGACAACCACAAAGCATTCTATAGCTATGTCAAGAATCTCAATGGCAACACTCAGATCTGCTCTGAGTTACAGCACAATGGCACTAAATATACAGACCCAACTGATATTGCCAGCATCCTGGCCAATAGGTTCAGTGCTAACCTTACCCCCCCTCTCATCCCCTAAAGAGCCCATCTCTATACCGGAAGAATGAAAAGTTCCTGTAATCACGGCTGCACAGGTAAAAACCACACTCTCCAAAGCCAATAATACAGCATCCATGGGACCAGACAACATCCCAGGCTGCATTCTATATGAACTACAGAATGAACTGGCACCCCACCTAATTACCATGTTCAGTCATAGCCTCAGCTCAGGCTTTGTGCCTGCTGAATGGTGCAAAGTGACGGTTATCCCACTCCATAAGGGGGGAGCCACCATGGACCCCGGGAACTAGCGCCCCATTAGCCTGACGAGCCTGGTCTGCAAGGCCATGGAACATATCATCATGGAACTTATAAACAAAGACATTGGTAATCTCCAAACTCTGGACCCCACCCAGTTTGGGTTTGTAAAAGGCAGATCATGTCTTCTAAACCTGATAGACTTCTTTGAAGCAGTCACCAAAGCCGTAGACAAGGGTAAGATAATTCACACAGCCTATCTAGATCTTGCCAAGGCTTTTGACACCACCCCCCATTCTGGAATTATAGATAAACTCACTAAACTAGGTATAAATCTCTATGTCACAAGATGGGTTGCCAACTGGCTCACTGACAGAATCCACACTGTGAAAGTAGCAGACTCCAAATCCGACTTCAGACCAGTGACAAGTGGAGTACCACAGGGTTCAGTCCTGGGTCCTCTCCTGTTTGGTATCTACTTCTCTGAAGTACAGGCTAACACCAAAGATCTTTGGTTAATGAAGTTCACAGATGACTGCAAACTAGGAGACATAATAAAAACTCCTAACAATGTGGACATCCTATAAAAAGGCCTCACTGAGACAGATGCCTGGTGTCAAAGCCATGGCCTCAAGCTCAATGCCAAAAAGTGCATTGTCATCCCGTTTGGTAAAAACTTTGTACCCATGAACTACAGCATAGGCGGTAGTATACTTAACACTGAAAATTTGATAAGAGACCTTGGGACACAGGTGGACAGTAGTCTTTCCTTTGATAATCACATTGCCACAGTAGTCAGGAAATCCTTCTACGTGGCACACCTCATCACAAAAGGTTTCCCATCCAGAAAAAAAGAGGTCATTGTTCCCCTCTACTCATCACTCATTAGACCCATTATAGAGTACAATGCCCCTTTTGGTATGTACCTCACAAGACATCTACAAGAACTGGAAAGGCCGCAGAAATACCTCACACAGAGGATTACCGGCCTCAAACAGATGCCCTATGCAGACTGTCTCAAAAAACTCCAGCTTTACTCCATAGCATATCGCCTACTCAGAGGTTATCTCTGCCTAATATACAAAGCTATGTCAAACCCAGAGCTGTTGGACATGCTCCACTTAAAGAAATCCCAATCCCTCTGAGCTACATGCTGTAGGGACCTAAACTTTGTCACTACAATAAACAGAACATGCCAGAGGGATAGATTCCTGTCTCAGAGCCTTCCCATACTTGGAATAAACTACCTATCTATATCAAACAAAGCTCCTCATTAGCACTCTTCAAGAAAAATCTTGACGATTGGATGGGATCACCTCTGTGGCTCTGCTCGACCATGGCACAAGAAAATAATTTTCTTGGGTGTCAAAAGCCAGGGTACCTTTTTGGCTGGGCTTGTATAGGTTCCAGGGCCGATAGCCTAGTACCTACCTATGAACCTATGTAGACTTTGGCTACTGTAACAGGGGCTGTTTTAACAGTAATGTTGTGGGAAGTCACATCTGATATTGACATGTACGCCATCAGTTACTGACCTACATCATAGGATCATCATAGTACAGTACCACAAAAATCACAGTAATGATCCTGTGGAATACAGCAGAGATATGACCAATAAATGTGGACAGTTTAACACACTCTGGTCAGTCCAGAGGTATACACAGCACCCCTTAGTGCAAGACATGTGGACCAAGCTTGAGAAAGTGGATGTTTATAGCCATGTAAATAGGGATATCATGAAAATACTGGAATACATAAGCTCACACAGTTTATGCATTCACACACACCTGTCTATCCTGACACATAATAACCTGAGGAGCAGAGGTCACAAGCTCACATACAATCCACTAGTTAGTGACATACATCTGTACAGCATCCCACCGCTTTGTCAGAAATACACAACATTTATGGTGGCCCGGCAACAGTACATGTGACAAATATCTACACATAACATCACACTGGGTAAATACACTAAGCTGCCAGCATGTCACTACAGGCAGACTGCCACAACACTGGCCTCCATTTCGTATGGGGGAATACACATGTACCTGCAAATATAGCAGGCTCTACAGGCATGTAACAGTACAGAGTAACAGACTCCTGTGTGAAAGTGCATAGCCACAACCAATCTATACACAGCCACAGTCATATACGGTAAGTGCACTTAATATTACAGCATATGGACTGTATGAACAACACCATCGACATGTGTGCCACTGACACACCAACTCTACATATACTGGGTCAATACACAGTGTATTCTGATGCCTGACTATGGTATGGGACATGTGTCGGTCTGACCCTACAAACATGTATGCCGATAGGGTACCATACACTGCAGCAGCATGCAACATCACATAGCACAGGACCAAGAACAATGACATCTACCACAGTCTGTACACAGGCCAAGGTACGTATTCACATTACACACTCTGTCGACAATCACCATAACTACATAGACCTCACTACTGTACATACTACAACAGAATATCCAGGTTTTGTCCTCAGATATAAGGCCTACTATACATATCATGTCTAGCAGTCTGGTATTTCACTGGCTTGTTATCAGCTATGATGTCAGTAAATAATGATGTATTGAACATATGCACCACTTACTGCATAACATATGTACAAAGGATGACAGAGTTGTGGCTGAAAGCACTAACACAGAGCCATTATTGACATGTTGCTGTGATGAATCCATACATTTACTGTTGTAACAGGGTTTGTTGTGACATTTGTCTGCTGAGGGATATGAAACCAGTAACTCACATGGCTGTCACCATGTACTGACTGCAATCCTCAGAGTATGTTACTGCATTTCTAAAGATAGGACATGTGTGAGTAACACAACACATGTAAGACTCAAAATACTGGCCAGACTGCAGATAGCCCTACAGGAGGGAGTTCCCCTATCACATAACACTGTCATGACAGATATTAAATAATGTAGACCAGCCATATCTACACAAACCCTATTAAACCAACATTACTTCAAATGTAGAAGAGCAAGAATTACATTCTGTCCTCATGTCTGGAACATCTCCCTCCTGTTTGTTGGCCTGTCTCCACAGTGTATATTGTAAGAGGTATATCCAACTACCCTCTGTGATGCTGTTTGCCAAACACTGACATGAAGTCCTGCTCACAGTGAATGAAAAGGGCAACACCCACATGATGTTTTTAGTTATAGGAGTATGTTTCCATGCAATTGGCTATGGGAATGATACCACAGCTGTTCCACATGCAATCAGCTAGTGGGGGACTGCAGTTCATGTACACGCCATCAGCTGATCATGACCATCACTTACAAACACAAGCTGCTGCCTAAGCTAAGTAGGTGTACTTTTCCACATCAACCAGAGAGGGAGTGAGAGAGACAGACAGAGACAAAAAGGACAGGAGAGTGTGACACACTTACCAGTGCTAGGTTTCAAACCCCTGCCTGACTATGTATTACTACTACATTTCTATGCAGTTATTGCATGCACCACAGGGCTTACATGTCGGAGCATTGTCCAAAGGTATCTTTGAAGGTGAGTGACATCAGCAACAGTGATAAAGGAGGGATAAGGCATGTGTAGTACATCTGACTGTCCACAAAAGCAGGTGTCAAGGAAGACACAACCATACTCTCTCAGGGACTCACACACATTATCACACACAGATCTGTAATGGTTTAAAAATAATATTATGCTGTAGTATTGTCTTGGAATGCCTCTATTTGACTATGATTATACATGTATTTAAATACTACTGTAAAATTTATAATTGGATTGGACTATACCATGTTTCCATTGGTCGGTGGGCTGTATAAATATTCATGAAATTTTGTGCATGACAAATGTTTTTTTCACTGATGAAGGCTGGGTAGCCAAAACCGGTTTGATTAGATTTTTGTGCACTTTTGTTGCATCTCATGCTTTAATAAATATCTATTTATTACTTAAGTGTCTATATGCTGTTTATGCTGGCCTCTGGAGTTTTATGATGTAATGGCTTGGCCGAGCATATCGTACCTGTGAGATGTTTAGTTTTTACTATTGTGGGTGGCCAGTGCTGTGCAATGCTTGACATGTATGTATTCTATATTCCATAACATGGACAGTGTCTGGGTTGGGCACATGTGCCACATGCATGTCTGTGACATGTGGAAGTGTACCTGGGGTGTCTGGGGCATGTTGTGTGGACAGATTGTTATCATCTGATGTGGTATTCCTGACCTCATGTGGTGAAAACTGGCTATGGAACTGAGGTTGTACCTGCACCTACATTGACAGCATGATACGGGTATTCACTGGTGTTAGTGGCATCTGTCCATACAGGGCTTGTGTATAAGGCATGGTATTTCCTTTGTGGGTTACATTTGCAGACTCTACAGTTGTTGCAGGCATACAGTGGGGAACATAGTAAAGGACCACTCTAAACAATTATTTGCCTATTGTAGAGATGAAACAGGGTGCCATGTCCTCTGTAGTCCACTGCAATCACACCAGGGTTACTATCTGTGGGTGATCTGCAGGGAACTACCAATATAGTGGTTGTTGCCCAGCCAAGTGTGTTTGTGTATGAGACATGGGTGGAGAGTGTTCTCTGGGTAATACAAGGGTTGCCTATATTGTTCACAAATCTATAATGTCACATGTAGGGGTATGGATTGTCTACACCAGCCTCTCTGCTGTTTGACATCTGTTGTCTTTGTAAGGTGGACATTGTGACATATAGTAGGTTCTCAATATAAGAAATTTGCAAAACCCACCCCACAATGAGTCCTGTTATTACACAATCACAGCCACCTCCACACAGGATACTGTTGACAAACACACGCACACACACACACACACACACACACACACACACACACACACACACACACACACACACACACACACACACACTTGACATTACTGAGATTCAAACCCCTACCTAGCTATGTATTGTTACTACATTGTACCACATTTATCGCACATGCAATGGAGCATATAGGATTAGCCTTTCTCCAAAGGTGTATTTCAAGGTGAATGACATCAGCAGGCTTGCCAAAATAGGGTGATGAAAAGTGTAGTGACTGTAACTGGACTCAAAAGCATTGATTCCTACTCACACAAACAAACTCACACACAAAGTCTCACAGTTGCCATGTCTGGGATTAGAACTCCTACCTAACTAGTACATCAAACTACAGCATTACACACTTACAGTTTGCGCCACGGAGCTTATAGGGTTAGCCCTTCTCCAACGGTCTATTTCAAGGTGAATGAGATCAGCGGGTTAGCCAAAGTAGAGCAATGGAAAGTTTAGTGACTGTGACTTACCTCAAAAGCATTGATCCCTACACATACAAACAAACACACACATGGAGTCTCACAGTTGCCATGTCTGGGATTAGAACTCCTACCTAACTAGTACATCACACTTTAGCATTACACAGTTATAGCACACATCCCGGAGCTTATAGGGCTAGCCTTTCTCCAAAGGTGTATTTCAAGGTGAATGACATCAGCAGGCTTGCCAAAGTAGGGCAATGAAAAGTGTAGTGAATGTGACTGGCCTCAAAAGCATTGAGCCCTACACACACAAACACACAGAGTTTCACAGTTGCCATGTCTAGGATTAGAACTTTAATCTAACTAGTACATTACACTATAGCATTATGTAGTTATAGCACACGCCATGGAGCCTCTAAGGCTAACCCTTCTAGAAGGTGCATTTCCAGGTGAATGACATCAGCAGGTTTGACAAAGTAGGGCAATGGAAAGTGTAGTGAATGTGACTGGCCTCCAAAGCATTGATCTCTACACACACACACACAGGCACACACACACACACACACACACACACACACACACACACACACACACACACACACACACACACACACAGTTGCTATATCTGGGATTAGAACTCCTATCTCACTAGTACAGCACACTATAGCATTATGCAGTTATAGCACACGCCACAGAATTTATAGTGCTAACCTTTTTCCAAAGGTGTATTTCAAGGTGAATGACAGCAGTAGGTTAGCTAAAGTAGGGCAATGGGGAGTACAGTGTGTGTAAATGGGCCATAAACCATTTGTTTGGAAATACACACAACACTCAATCACACACAAGTTTACATTTGACAGGACCATGTATACAACTGCTAGATGAATAATGACTTGTACTGTCATGTTACAGTTATCACAAGCACCACAAACACTATATTACTGAGGGCTACCAGAAGCATATGTCTACAATGATAGACATTTGCACATCATGTGGTATTGGCCAATTAGATATGTGCTGGGTTGGACAGGCCTCATGATGGGAAGCTCTTTGTCACTGTCTGTCACTCTCTTCCCCACATCTATGTATATATATATGTTTGACCTATTATAGTGTGTTGTCCTTTGATATATGTGTGTATTCCTGTCTGATGTTTGTGCAAAGGATGACTGGTGTGCAATGTGGAGTGCATGCATAAACATCTGCGACTGACAGACATGTATAGTCCACTGTTATTGCCAGACATGGGCTTCATTTCTGTAAGTGTGGGAGCATGCCCAGTATGACTTTCTGTATTGAATGTGTGAATCCATTCCAGGTAGATTGTACTCCAGTGCAGACATCTGTGTTCTACACCTACAGCTAGCAACCTGTTTCAGCAGGATATCTGTAGATAGGTTGACAATATGTGGTCACAATGGGCAAAGAATAGTGGGATACTGTAACTAATTGTGTCTGTGCTGCTTCTGCTACATGCTTTTCGGTGTTAGCAGAGATATTCAGACATTCATCACTGTTTTACACTGTGATGTTTTATGTCATCAGCTACTGATATGTATGCATATTTGCTTGTGGTAATTTCCTGGAGAATACAAGGTGAATGAAGCTGTGATCAATATTGTGGTCTGTAGCCTACATATTCTTGTACAATCATGCCATTCTGGAGGGGGAGCTGCAGACACTTGCTGATGAGTCTGTGTAAATGGTTCAGCACCTTGGTACTGTGGTGGCTGAGGATCCTGTGTTTGTACATCTATCAACATGACAGAATGGCCATATCCTGCTGTGGCCATACCTCACAGCTGTACAGATTCACACAGGTTACCCAAAGGCAGGGCTCATATTTGCGGTCATTATCCTTTCACATTGTGGTTTAAGGTTTGTAGCCACCCATTCCTGTGTTTGCCGGCAGGGATAGTATGTGCACACATCTGAGTTTTCAGACTTCACACACTACATGGTGTCCATGCTTTTACCCCCCCCCCTCTGTTATTCTATCCTCTTCTGAACATTATGCAAATGATATGTGATAAGTATCCCTATAGTTATCACTTCATCCCAGAAGTATTTCGGGGTTGGTCCACAGCTCATGCAGTAGGACATGGTGGACAAGCTACTGGGATTTGTCAGCATGGCCTTGTATTTGTGTTCTGGTGACTGTGTTATGTCATTATTTGGGAGTCTATGAGATAACATTCATTGGCAGTACAGACGAGACACAGGCCTTTGACAGAGAACTGTAGGGCATTTGGTAGTGATGCAGGCCATCTGCAGAAGGCCAGTGCATTGTGTCACTCCTACAGTCCCAGGCTGCATGCTACCGTATTCCCCTGGGGAGACAGGGTAGGTGTGCAAGGTGTTAATGGCAATAGTTTCCATCCTTATTAAACCATTGGTGTGGATGCTGGCAGGGAGCTACTTACAGCTAGGGACACACCTGCATGGGACACCTCTTCAGCATGCTGCATTCTATGGCTATTTCCATACAGAGATGAGGTCATATTATACTCATTACCAACAGCACAGATAAGACCTGTGAGGTACCTGTGGCTGATGGTGGGGTGAGCTGGGTGCATGTGCACTATGGAAGCTACTTGCAGCCGACTCACAGATATACGTAGAGCATTCCACTTACGTTGGCTTGGTGCAGGGACATCAGCAGTTTCTCAGTACTTCATACCTGTGCCTTCTGTGGTCTGCCAATGTTTGGCCAGACAACATCAGTATTCCATACTACACAGCCAACTAATGTGCTGCTAACCTGTATGTACAATTCCAAAGGTGTATCCATTTGACAGTAGCATTTTATACACTCTCCGTCTAGGGTACTTCCAACTGCGTACTGTTTGTATGTTTGGGCCCACATTCATGCCATGTCCATCTTTCAGATGGTGACAGATATAGCATACAAACAATTTGTATGGATTACTGCTGGAATGTGTCTTGCTGGGATGCAATGTGTTTGGCACTGCAGTTGTGAGGACTTGGCCCTGTCATCAACAGTACTGGCCACTGGACACCAGGACACAACCCTCCATGCCTACATGCTGACCACTTTCACACAATATACAACACACACCAACCTAACACACAGAGCACTGCATATTGTGCACATGCTACAATCTATCCTCCTACTTTGTCCAGCTCAGGTAATCTGTTCTCCACTGTTATTATACCTACATGTACATGTTACTACATTTCTACATAGGTTGCAGGCGGGCACACCTGACAACTGTAAACATTTGCTATGACTGTACTGGTATTTCAGGTACTCCATTTCATTCTGTATTCTGGCCTATCATGCAGACTAGAGGCATATCAGTGTACTACAGTTCTTAGGTTTTATTGACCTACATTTCTGTTTCAGACTTCTTACCCTTCAGAACTAACACCCCACTGCCTGACCTGTTGTAGTCTGTCTGTGTAGGTCTGGAGGGGGGCTGTTCTACATAGCCATCAAACAGAGGCTTTAGCACAGCCTTTCTTTGTGTTTGTCTACACCTGTCCTGCTGGCTGAGACTGTTGTTGAGTATGTTAGCCTCACTGACATGCATGTGTGTGTCCTATGGACGCACATTTGGCCCACCACATGTCCTGCAGTGGGTTTTGTCACCTTGTCTAGTACTACCTACTATGTTGACACCAGTATTTGTTAAGGATTTCATGCTGCCAATATAGGTGTCTACTATCTGCTGACATCCCATTCAGCCACCCAATTCCCTAACATGCTCTCATCCATACCACAGATACAGGTAGCAGAACATACTACTACATCCAGCAACTGATAGTGAGCATGACTTACCTTGTGGCTGTGCCAGAATTGAGGATGGTGGTGGAGGGCTGACTATGTGGGATGCACATAGTACACTCCTTATACATGGTTAAGCACAGGTAGTGTCATGTTTGGCATCCCTTTTACTGTATTTGCGAGTCAAAGTGAGGTGTCATTCTCTGGGTCCCTACCGTGTCAGTGTATGTGCTATACGTTGCCTCTTTGCCAAGGCCTGAGCATACTGGGCATGCCTCCTTCTGCCTACTGGGGCAGGCTCAGGTTTTAACTCCTCCGAGTCACTCTGTGCCTGTGCAGGCCTTGGCAATGGTAGGGGGCTGTGTGGCCCTGTCCATGCTGTTCCTGCTGCAGCTGTTTCCGCAGGATCATATTGTGTAGCATGCCACATACAATGACAATTGGGGTACATGTAGCTGGTGAGTACTGCAAGGCTCCACCAGATACATCCAGGCACCGGAACCGTGACTTGAGCATCCCAAACACACACTCTATTATGATTCTGGTCTGTGTGTGAGCCTCATTATGGAGTTCTTGTTTGGGTGTGTGTGCATTTCTGATGGGTGCCATCAGCCATGGCTCCAGTACGTAATCAGCATCCCCCACTAGGTGGCCATATGGGATGTCCCCACTTCCCCACTGGCAAATCTCTGGTACAGCTGCGTCATATGCCAAATGTGGGAATCCAGGGCTGCCAGCACACACATTCATTATAATGCCCTGGGCATTGCACGTGACCTGGCAGTTGGTGAAGGGGAAGCCCTTGCAGTTTATGTAAACTCTTCTCCGCTCACCGGGTGGTGCTTTGATGTGCATGTGTGTGCTGTCTATAGCACCCACTACCTCAGGGTATTCTGCTATTTGGTGGAAGCAATGCATATTGCTGGTCAATGCCTCATGGGTGTTGAGGGAATATATGTGCTCACCAGCATGTGCTGACATGGCATCCAGAAACTGGTGGAGTACCCTGGATGCTGATGCCTGTGAGATCCCCATGATATCCCCACTTGGCCTTTGGAAGGTACCTATGGCTGGTATTCTTAAGCCTACACATACCTTGGTATCCACTGGGATGGGTTCCCCTCTATTGGTTCTGTGTGTGAGGCATGGCCAGCACAGCTCAACATTTTGCTGTAGGAGATCCCTGTCCACCCTATAGCAAACCACTATCTCCAGATCATCTAGCCCCTGGTAGGTTATGCTGGGTCTGTACACTCTTCTCCTTCTCCTCACTGTGGGTTGGTCATCAGCATTCTCATCCTCACCACCCTCACCCTCTTCCACAAGTTGATTCATGAGAGCGAATGCAGCCCCTACAATTTTGTTGCTTTTGTTAGGTAAAATTTTCCCATTTGTGTACACCACTGGTGTAGAGTTTGTGGGAAAAACCAGGGGGAAAGGTGTTTGCATAGTTTATAGTAGTGTGCTGGGCTGCTCCCTGTGTAATTGGCTGATTCTGATACATTTCACCTGACAGCTATGCTAGTTCTCCTTGATTACCTTCCTACTGCTGTTTTCCCTTACCATTGCCTTCCTGTTTAAGCCCCAAGGTACGCCGTGCAAACCCAGTGCTCATATGTGAACGGAGCTGCTATTTCCTGGTTTCATTTTGTTTTTGTGTTTTTTTTTTGTTTGAACCCTGGTGCGTGGAGCGCACACCTGTTTAGGCAATGGAAAGTGTGCTTGGCAGCTTCAGACACACCCCCTTCCTCAGCTCTACTACAGAGCTCCAATAAGCTTACAGCATGCCTGACACACCCCTCTATGATGTCAGCTAAATCATAGGCTTGCACCATGGTTTTCCTGCACCTACATGGTTGGGTGTAGGCTAGCCATGAGGGGAAATATGTGATTCAGTATCATTCTTCTCATTTGCATAGGATTGCCTGCTAATGCCTAGTTACAAGTCTGACACTGAGCTTTCCCCCTTAGCAACCACTATTCGCTGGCCTTGTTGTCTTCTGCCTGCCATTGACTATAATGGCAAAATTGTGATTTTGCAGAAAAAGCTTTTTTCAAGGTTTTAGTTTTATTTTCGGGCCTCTGCCCTATGATTAAACTGCCAAAATCGGCCCAAAAAAATAAAAGTTGTTTTTTGTTATTTTGAAATTGTTTTCCATGCCAATGGCCATATTTTTAGCCATTGGCATACCTTCCACATTATATACACCCTTTATTTGGAGCTGTCATGGCTTCGTTTTGTAGTTTGCAGAAATGTACTTGGTTACTAACCGAGTACATTTCTGCAGGTTGCACTAATCCTGCACAGATGGCTGCCAGCTTTCTGGATTGCTAATTCACCTCATTTTCCATGGTTTTCACCTGCAAATTAGGTAATTAGCATACAGGAGCTGTGTCCATGCAGGAAAAGTGCAGGAGCACACGTGCATGTCCCAGGAGTTTGTTCCTGGATCTCTCAGTGGCCATATTGCCTCCAGCAGCACTTGCACGCCGTGCAGAGCTTGCTGAATCTTGGGGACAGTTTGATCTTCTCTAAATTTATAATTGTCTTCTGATGTAATATCTGTAAATATTTTTTATTCATGTTATCTAATGAACTTATTAAATGCATCTTTGCCTTCTGAATGTCTAACTTTAGTGTATCAATTCTTGCTTGGAATTCCAATAAGACTTTGTCCCTTTACCTTTTCTTGTTTTTAAACAATGTCAATGCTTTATCATATAAATATGATTTCAAAGAGTCCCAAATATATATCTCTGATACATCTTCAGTAAGCTTTATGTCTAAAAATGTTTGTATCTCTTTAACATGCAGTTCCTTAAATTCCTTTAAGTTTGTTATGTATGAAGGAATTCTAATTTGTATTTAAATCTAAATCAAAAGTAATTGCATTATGGTCTGATAATGGGCATGTGCCTACTTTGACTTTATCCAACTTTGTAGTTAGATATATTGATATGTACACTCTTCCTATTCTTGAATGTATGCCATGTAGATGAGAGTAATGTGTAAAGACTAATGTATTAGGATCAACATATTCATTAATGTCTACAATATTAAAGATTTCAGAAAAATCACATTGCATCTTAGAAATTGATGTTTTCTTTCATGTTTTACTAGCACCAGTGCAGTCATCATTCATTATATAATTAAAGTTTCCTGCTATGATTATTTCCTCATTAACATTGTGTGCATTGTCTTCTAAATGCTGCTTGGCTACTTTAACACCTAATCCAGTTATCCAATAAATGGTTACTAGAGTATATATCTTGCCATTTATGCATATCATTACTAAACAGAACATCCCTGTTTTGTCATAATATTTATTTAAACATTTTGGCATTAAGATTGATTTTTTCTATAGGACTGCTACTCCTCTCTTCTTTTGTTTATAGGTTCATTTCACCAGTAGCCACCCCTTTCACCAAAAGAGGTCAGTCATTAAGGACCAGTTAGTGAGGGCCTCTAGAATGACCAGTTTGGACGAAGACGTTTTTGATGAATGTGCTGTTTTAAAAAGCATGTTTTTGTACTGTGGATACCCAGAGCCCCTCTTGGATGCTCTTAACCAAGAGGTTACAACTAAGAGAGTGGATAGTGTATATATTCCTTTACTTAGTGCTAAACCCCTACTGACACCGTCTAGTATGCACAATGTAGTGGATGAATACCCAGACACCACTAGTAGAGCATTGGTTATTGAGGGCAAGAATGTCACATTGTCCTTCATCACTACATTCAGTTCACATAGTTACTCATGTTTGGACATATTACAGGAAAATTGGGATCTGTTCAAGATGTACCCTAATATTTATGTTAAAGTAGGTGGTGAGACCCCTAGAGTGACATTTAGAAGAGGAGAGAATCTTAAAACTCTCTTAGAGCAGCAATACACTCCAGTAGTATGGAATACTGGGATTAATAAATGTCAAAATTGCAACTATTGTAAACTTGTAGAAGTCACTAACTCATTTAAGGTTAATGGTACAACTTATAAATTGAAAGACAGATTCAACTGTAATTCGTCTTTTGTAGTTTACTTGGCTAGGTGTACATTCTGTCCTGCTTTCTATATAGGAAAGACAGAGCGGAGGCTCCGTGACAGAATTTATGAACACCAATATGCTATGAATAAATGTAAACTGGAGAATGCACTAGCTAAGCACACTATTTCTAATAAAGAACATGCTTTTAAATTTATTATCACTGATCAAGCCAAGTATGACAGTAGGGGTGGCCCTAGACCACTCAAACTTGAAGAACTTGAACTAGCCTGGCAAGTGAGGCTGAATGCCTACAATTTCCCTGGGTTGAATGACTCATGCTCAATTAGTAGCATCCTCAAATTAAAGAGCTTGCAGAGATTAGTCACATTTTGTTAAAAAGATATATTATTTCAGTCAGTGGTTGAGTTATACAAAATAACTTTTAATGGTTTTATCTTTGTGTTTTGTGGTTACTGTTGTAGACATGTTCATATTCTTTAATGTGTATATACTTTAATGTTGTTTTACTGCTGGTTATCAGCAATTGTCACTTTAACTTTAAAGTGTGTTTGCTTAAGTAGAACATAGTGATGCAATTGGTGAACGCTGATCACCTGTCTTAGTTAAAAGGAAGTTTTTTTTATTGCTGTAACTGTTTCTGAAGAAGTTTGCTATCAGGCTGACGAAAAGTGCTTAAAACAGTGGAATAAATAGTGTTTTTTGACCCTTCTCAGACTGTTTTGCTGGTTTTTCGAACCTGTTTTTGGATTTATATTATGTAATAGCACAGTCTGCTTCACATCAGTCTCTTTATTATATATGATTTAAATATAATTTCCTGTCTGTTTGCATTAAAATCAAATATAATGTGTCTCTTTAATATGTTCACTAAATTACTTGTTAATAAATCTCTCTTTGCTTTTTACTCTTATTCATATTGTACACAGTTTTGCATGTTATTAGGTAAATATCCCTTTAAGACGCTGAGAAATTCCAACAGCTCATTGTTAACCTTGAACCTGAGTACTGACATTATGTCTTAGCCTCTTGCTTTCATTTTCAAGTGCTTGCATGGTTGTAAAGAGATTTTCAGCTTCTAAATGTGCTAATAATGGAAAAAAAGACATATTGGGAACAAGAATACAAGCTTTCCAGCTCACAACCTTGGTGGGAAGCTAAGAAACAAGTAAGTAATCTGAGTACCAAACATGCCATGTGCATGAGGAGTGCTTGAGAGCTTTCCCTACTTTTAAATGGCTGTTTGTAAAGCTCAAACATGTCTCTGTAGTAAGAATCAATTTTACATTTACCTGAGACAACTTTTAATTTAACTGCAATAAGCCTTATTCATTCCATATGAAAAAGAAAGAAAAACATTTCTTTTCCCTGTATAAGCATGTACTAATTATTAAATCAGTTAAACCATGAAACATTCATAGACAGACATTTAAAACACAGGCACATATCTTCTGTTTCTTAAAGCTTAGAACTTATTAAGAAATCTATATTTAAAATCCAGCAAAGAGGTATATGGCAAAATAATGGCACTGCAAAAACTGCTTGAATAAGAAGTCTTTTTATTCGAAAAAGTACTGAATAAAATACAAGAAAAACATATGTACTTTCACAGTGTATCCCACTGCTTCCTCAGACATATATGCCTTTTAATCCTCCCAATATACCTCTACAGTCATCCCATTAATATGCGTCCAAGTTGTTATGTATATATGATTGTATCATGAAATACTGAATGCTCAAAAAAGTGAATGAAAAAAGAGCAATAATTTTAAAGCATCCCCCATATCCCCTGCTAATTACATAGATCAGCTCTGAGATCACTGAATTTGCTCTTTCCCTGCTGCAATGCTATCTTATACAAAAAGCTACAAAACAGGGTCTATATTACAACCTTGAAGAGTCACAATCACGAATACCCATTGAGCGACACATAATTGTCGAATGTCCTCTTCACCGAACTTCCACATCATAGATTTACATCATAGATTTCTTTCCAAGGAAAATAAATTGGTAGTCCAACAACCCACAACACAATATAACAAACACTATTAACTGGGGGGGCTTTGCCCCCCACACCCTCACACCCCCCTAACTAAATATACTAACTCTGAGATCGTACTACAGTGGGTAAAAGGGTAGATTTAAAATAACGGCCAACAGATTTCTTTCCCCTTGGAAGGAAATTGATGATGTGGCCATTTGCTCAAGAGGACATTGATTAAAAGTTACTCATGATTTTGTACCTTTGAATATTTAATATAGACCCACAAATACATCAGTAAAAGAATGTTCATTCATATAAGCATTTTTTTTAATCACTAAAAACATTCACTCTTGTAGATTGTGACCACATATATTTGAATATATGGTTGGGAGGGTGGCCTAATGGTTAAGGTGTTTGCCTCACAAATACAAGGTACAGGTTTTGAGTCTCACAAGAGATAATTGGCTAGGCTTAAAATAACTTGCAAGAGCAGTTAGCATAGTACTAACCTATGAACCTCTATATATATATATATATATATATATATATATATATATATATGTTGTTCTTTGTCTTTTTGGCTTTTCCTGGTTAGGGGTCGCTACAGCGGAATTCAGGTCCACTAATGATTGGCAGTAGATTTTTATGGTGCCAAGTTGCCAGCCCGAAACCCAACCTTCAGTGAATACACACCCAGTCACGCATGTCTTTCGAACGCCACTCGACCGTGGGGAGGACATGCAGACTCCACACAGAAGGCACTCCAGCCGAGAATTGAACAGGAGAACCTCTGGTTGTTTCTGACAGTTAATCTAACCTACTGCAGGTCCAGAGGTGAGCTAAACTAGGAAGAAAACCCAAAGCACTACACCTACCATTAGAAAAGCAGTAGTTGGTGTCAAGGGGTCAATGGGCTGGATCCCTTGCCTGTGAGTTTCCACTTGCCCTGTGTTCCCTGTGGTCTGAGCTTCAGGGTGGAGACCTCAAGGGGAGATGCAATTAGTGTCAGGCTATGAAATGTCTAGGCCTTTTGCCGTGGATTGTCTGATGTGTGCATAGTCTTGGGGTATAGTTGCACCTACTGTCTGTAGGAGGTTGAAGACGTTAAAAGCAATGGAATCAAAATAACTCAGCAGGCAGATGAATGCTGTGTTATTCTGAAGGTATACACACACACACACACACACACACACACACACACACACACACACACACACACACATAATAAAAACTGAAAAACCCAGCCAAGCTAAAGTTTTCACTGTGTGATAACTTAAACCTCATATAATTGAGGCTACTGGGATATATAAAAATGACCCCTTAAGGACATCATATTTTAGCTACATGGCTTTTGAATGTCCATTACTTTTTTATTTTTCAAGTCTTTATGGTTACATTCAGGCCAATAAACCAAACCCCAGAGGCTTTGCCAGATGATGTGTGTGCATATCTGTTTATACATGACCAGAAAATTTGTCATGTGTGTGTGTGTGTGTGTGTGTGTGTGTGTGTGTGTGTGTGTGTGTGTGTGTGTGTGTGTGTTTGTGTTTATGAATAAGCAGAAGATTTGACTGATGATGTGTGTGTGTGTGTGTGTGTGTGTGTGTGTGTGTGTGTGTGTGTGTGTGTGTGTGTGTGTGTGTGTGTTTGTGTGTGTATGTGTACGTGTGTGTGTTTACAGATGAGCAGAGGATTCATCAGATGATGTACGTGCGTGCTTTTGTGTGTGTGTGTGTGTGTGTGTGTGTGTGTGTGTGTGTGTGTGTGTGTGTGTGTGTGTTTACAGATGAGCAGATTATGGATGATGATTATCTGTGTGTGTGTGTGTGTGTGTGTGTGTGTGTGTGTGTGTGTGTGTGTGTGTGTGTGTGTGTGTGTGTGTGTGTTTATAGATGAGCAGAGGATTTCCCAGATGGTGTGTGTGTGTGTGTGTGTGTGTGTGTGTGTGTGTGTGTGTGTGTGTGTGTGTGTGTGTGTGTGTGTGTGTGTGTGTGCGCGTGTGTGCGTGTGTGTGTGTCTGTGCGCTCGCGTGCGCGAGAGTGTGCGTGTGCATGTCTGTATGTTTACAGATGAACAGAGGATTCATCAGATGATTGTGTGTGTGTGTGTGTGTGTGTGTATGTGTGTGTGTGTGTTTACAGATGATCAAAGGATTTGTTATAGCAATAACCCACGCCTGGGTGTGGGTAATGCTAAATTTACCCACGGTTGGCGTGGTACCAAACAAAGCCAACCGTGGGTAAATTTAGCATTACCCACACCCAGAAGTGGGTTATTGCTATTATACCATGACATTATTTAAGAAAAGAAACTGTTACTTTTCTTAAATAATGGCATAGTATAATGCCTGTTTACTGCCCTTCCGCAGATGTCTGGCATCCGGCAGTTCTGATGTACTGGCGCCTGCGCGGTACATCAGTGCTTGAGCAAAAGCAACGGAGAAAGCAAGATCTCCGTTGCTTTTAGTGTCTCGCTATGTTAAATGAGTTTAACATAGCGAGACAGTTTAAAATAAGCAGCGGAGATGTCCGTTGCTTATTTTAAACTGTCTCGCTATGTTAAACTCATTTAACAAAGCGACACTAAACAGCAACGGAGATCTTGCTTTCTCCGTTAAAACACTGTCTCGCTATGTTAAATGGGTTTAACATGGCGAGACAGCTTTAAAATAAGCAGCGGAGATCTCCGTTGCTTATTTTAAACTGTCTCGCTATGTTAAACCCTTTAACATAGCGAGACAATGTTTAAAAGCAGTTATACTAATGGAAAAAAGTCCGGGCAACCGGACCTTTTTCCATTAGTATATCTCGATTTACAACGGGCACGCTGGCCAATCAGCGTGCACGTTTTTGGGGGGGTCATGGTATAATAGTTAATAACTAGGCATCTACCATCACAGTTTTAACACTCACATCACATCACTACCATTCTTTTCTTTTCTTTTTAAAATTTTAAAATGTTAAATCATTTACAAAAAAGAAACATAACATACATTTTACATGAAAAAAATATTTACAATAGTCCATATTCAGTCATGTTATAATATGTAAAGAAAGTATATATATATATATTTTTTTTTTCCTTTTTTCTTTCCCTTTAAAAAAAATCAACATTCAATTAGTATTTTTCTAATAAACTTTCTACTTTCAACTGTTTTGGATAGAATTATTATCATTATTATTATTTATCATCTTAATAACTTAATTCATTATAACAAACAGGCTTTACAATATTTATAAATTCAACCATTGAAGGTGTATTAGAATTCTTCCAATTATTTAGTGACCACTTTTCTAGCTATTGCTATAATATTCCAAATAAGATGATATTGTGATTTAGGAATAACATGAGGAATTGGAACATTACAAATTACTAAAGATTGAGTTAACTTAAAATTGTCAGACCATAATGCTTGCATAAATATAGTAACATTATCCCAGAAAGGTTTTAACACTTCACAATCAAAATTCATATGTTGCCATTCTGCTTTTAAAGTGGAATTACATCTCCAGCAACCTTCAATTGTATGTGGAGTAATAAAAGCTTTATGTCAAAATTTCCATGAAAATATATTCCAAGTTAAAGATGATTCCCAAGATTAGGCAAGCTCTGCATGGTGTGCAGGAATAGTGCAAGAGCTGCTTGAGAAATTATGGCTGCTGAGAGATCCAGGAACAAGCTCCTGGGATGTACACGAGCGCTCCTGCACTATTCCTGCACAGACACGGCTCCTGTATGCTAATTACCCCATTTGCAGGTAAAAAACCATGCAAATGAGGTGAATTAGTGATCCAGGAAGCCAGCAGCCATCTGTGCAGGATTAGTGTGACCTACAGAAATATACTTGGTTAGTAACTGAGTACATTTCTGCATACTACAAAACGGAGCCATGACAGCTCCAAATAAAGGGTGTATGTAATGTGGAAGACATGCCAATGACCAAATATATGGCCATTGGCATGGAAAATATGTTGGAAATAACAAAAAATAACTTTTATTTATTTTTTTGCTGATTTCAGCCGTTTAAGTGTAGGGCAGCAGTGCGCAAACGGGATCGGCGTGAAAATAAAACTTTAAAAAAGCTTTTTCTGCAAAATCACAATTTTCCCATTATAGTCAATGGCATGCAGAAGACAACAAAGCCACTGAATAGAGGTTGCTAAGGGGAAAGGCTCAGTGTCAGACATGTAGCAAGGTATTATCAGTCAATTCTATGCAAATGAGGGGAGTGATACTGAATCACAGTTTTCCCCTCATGGCTAGCCTGCACCCAACCGTGTAGGTGCAGGAAAACCATGGTGCAAGCCTAAGAGTTTGCTGACATCATAGAGGGGCATATCAAGCATACTGTAAGCTTATTGGAACTCTGTGGCTCAGGTTTGCCCTTAGCTTAGCAGAGCTAAGGAAGGAGGTGTGTCTGAAGCTGCCTATGAGTGTTTCCATTACCTAAACAGGTGTGTGCACTGCCCTTCGTGTTTTAAACAAAAAAAATATTAAACCAGGAAATAGCAGCTCCATTCACATCTGAGCACTGGGTTTGTGCAGCGTGCCTTGGGGCATAAACAGGAAGGCAATGGGAAGGGAAAACAGCTGTAAGAAGGTAATCAAGGAGAACTAGCATAGCTGGCAGGTGAAATGTAATAGAATCAGCAAATTACATAGGCAGCAGCCCAGACCAGCACACTACTATAAACTATGCAAACATCTTTCCCTTTGGTTTTTCTCATAAACTCTACACCACCATTGTACACAAATGGGGAAGTTTTACCTAACAAAAGCAACAAAATGATAGGGGCTGCTTTTGCTCTCATAAATCAACATGTGGAAGAGGCTGAGGGTGGGGAGGATGAGAATGCTGATGACCAACCCACAGTGAGGAGAGGTTGAAGAGTGTACAGACTCAGGGTAACCTACCAGGGGCTACATGAGCTGGAGATAGTGGAGCACTATAGGGTGGACAGGGACCTCCTACAGCAAATTGCTAAGCTGTGCCGGCCATGCCTCACACACAGAAGCAACAGAGGGGAACCCATCCCAGTGGATACCAAGGTATGTGTAGGCTTAAGAATACTAGCCACAGGTACCTTCCAAAAACCAAGTGGGGATATCATGGAGATTTCACAGGCATCAGCATCCAGGGTACTCCACCAGTTTCTGGATCCCATGTCAGCACATGCCAGTGAGCACATATATTTCCTCAACACCCGTGAGGCCTTGACCAGAATATGCATCTCTTCCACCAAATAGCAGAATACCCTGAGGTAGTGGGTGCTATAGACTGCAAGCACATAAACATCAAAGCACCACCTGGTTTGTGAGGTAGAGTCTACATAAACTACAAGGGCTTCCCCTCCATCAACTGCCAGGTCATGTGCGATGCCCAGGGCATAATAATGAATGTCTGTGCTGGCAGCCCTGGAAGCTATCATGACTCCCACATCTGGCATATGATGCAGCTGTACCAGAGATTTGCCAGTGGGGAGATCCCATATGGCCACCTAGTGGGAGATGTTGGTTACGCACTGGAGCCGTGACTGATGACACCCATCAGAAATGTGCACACACCTGAACAAGAACTCTATCTGAGTCACACACACAGACCAGAATCATAATAGAGCGTGTGTTTGGGATGCTCAAGTCATGGTTCTGGTGCCTGGACATATCCAGTGGATCCTTGCAGTACTCATCAGCTACATGTACCCAAATCATCATTGTATGTGCCAAGCTAAACAATATGATCCTGCAGAAACAGCTGCAGCAGTAACAGCATGGGGCAGGGCCAAACAGCCCCCCCCCCCACCATTGCCAAGGCCGGCACAGGAACAGAGTGACTCAGAGGAGGAACAACCTAAGCCTGCCCCAGTAGGCAGAAGGATGCATGCCCAGTATGCCCAGGCCTTGGCAATGAGGCAACGAATAGTACATACACTGACACAGTAGGAACCCAGGGAAAGACACCTCACTCCAACTTGCACATATAGTAAAAAAGATGCCAAACATGACACTACCTGTACTTAACCATGTATAGGGAGTGCACTATGTGCATCCGACATAGTCAGCCCTCCAGCACCATCCTCAATACTGGGACAGCCACAATGTAAGTCATGCTCACTATCAATTGCTAAATGTAGTCTTATGTTCTGCTACCTGTATCTATGGTATGGATGTGAGCATGTTAGGGAATTGTGTTCCTGAATGGGATGGTAGCAGATAGTAGACACCTATATCGGCAGCATGAAATCCTTAACAAATACTGGTGTCAACATAGTAGGCAGTACTAGACAAGGTGACAAAACCCACTGCAGGACATGTGGTGGGCCAAATGTGTGTCCATAGGACACACACATGCATGCCAGTTTGGCTCACATACCCAACAACAGTCTCAGCCAGCAGAACAGGTGTAGACAAACACAAAGAAAGGCTGTGACAAGGCCTCTGCTTGATGGCTATGGAGAACAGCCCCCTTCCAGACCTACACAGATAGACTACAACAGGTCAGACAGCGGGAAGTTAGTTCTGAAGGGTAAGAAGTCTGAAACTGAAATGTAGTTCAATTAAACCTAAGATCTATAGTACACTGATATGCCTCTAGTCTGTATGACAGGTCAGAATACAGAATAAAATGGAGTACCTGACATACCAGTACAGTCATAGCAAATGTTTCCAGTTGTCAGGTGCCCCCCCAACAATCCTATGTAGTAACATGTACGTCTAGGTATAATAACAGTGAAACAATGATTACCTGAACTGGCCAAAGTAGCATGATAGATTGTAGCACGTGTGCAATATGCAGGGCTCTGTGTGTTAGGTTGTTGTGTGTGCATATTTTGTGAAAGTGGTCAGCATGTAGGCATGGAGAGTCGGGTCCTGGTGGCCAGTGGCCAGTACTGTTGATGACAGGGCCAAGTTCTCACAACTGCAGTGCCAAACACAATGTATCCCAGCAAGACATAATCCAGCAGTAATCCATACTAATTGTTTGAGGTAATATCTGTCACCATCTGAAAGATGGACATGTCATGAATGGGGGCCCAGACATACAAACAGTACACAGGGAGAAATAGCCTAGACAGAGAGTGTATAAAATGTTACTGTTAAATGGACACACCTTTGGAATTGTACATACAGGTTAGCAGCACATTAGTTGGCTGTGTAGTATGGAATACTGACGTAGTCTGGCCAAACACTGGCAGGCCACAAAAGGCACAGGTATGAAGTATTGAGAAACTGCTGATGTCCCTGCACAAGCCAGCATACGTGGAATGCCCCATGTATATCTGTGAGTCAGCTGCAAGTAGCTTCCATTGCACACATGCACCTAGCTCACCCCACCATCAGGTACCTCACAGGTCTTATCCCTGCTGTTGGGAATGAGTACAATATGACCCCCACCTCTGTATGGGAATAGGCAAAGAATGCAGCATGCTGAACAAGTGTCCATGCAGGTGTGTCTCTAGCTGTAAGCAGCACCCTGCCAACATCCACACCAATGGATCAATAAGGACAGAAACTATTGGCATTAACACCTTGCACATCTACCCTGTCACCCCAGGGGAATATAGTGACTTGCAGCCTGGGACTGTAGGAGTGATACAATGCACCGGCCTGCTACAGATGGTCTGCATCAGAACCAAATGCCCTACAGTCCTCTGTCAAAGACCTGTGTCTCACCCATACTGCCAATGTATGTTATCTCATGGACTTACAAATAACAACATAACACACTCCACAGAACACAAATGCAAGGCCATGTTGACAAATCCAAGTAGCATGTCCACTATGTCCTACTGCATGAACTGTGGACCAACCCCTAAATACTGCTGGGATGAAGTCATAACTATAGGGATACTTATTAGATAACATTTGCATAATGTTCAGAAGAAGATAGAATAAGGGGGGGGGTAGAAGCATAGATACCATGGAGTGTGTGAACTCTGAAACTCAGATGAGTCTACATACTATCCCAGCCTGCAAACACAAGAATGGGTGGCCACAAACCTGCTTGTAAACCACAATGTGAAGGGGTAATGACCAGAAATATGAGCCCTGCCTGTGGGTAACCTGTGTGAATTTGTACAGCTGGGAAGTATGGCCACAGCAGGATACTGCCATACTGTCATGTCGATGGATGTACAAGCATGGGATCCTCAGCCACCACAGTACCAAGGTGCTGAACCATTTACACAGCCCCATCAGCAAGTGTCTGCAGCTCCCCCTCCAAAATGGCATGATTGTGCAAGATGTAGGCTGCAGACCACAATACTTGACACAGCTTCATTCATCTTGTGTTAACCAGGAAATTATTGCAATAAAATATGTATACCTGTCAGTAGTTGATGACATAAAACATCACAGTGTAAAACAGTACATGTGTCTGAATATCTCTGCTAACACCAAAACCATGTAGCAGAAGCAGCACAAACACAATTAGTTACAGTATCTCACTATCCTTTGCCCATTGTGACCCCATATTTTCAACCGATCTACAAATATCCTGCAGAAAACAGGTTGGTAGCTGTAGGTGTAGAACACAAATGCCTGCACTGGAGTACAACCTACCTGGAATGGATTCACACATCCAAAACAGAAGGTAATACTGGGAATGCTTCCACACTAAGAGAAACGAAGCCCATGTCTGACAACAAAATACTGAAAGGTCATACTGAGCATGCTCCCACACTTAAGGAAATGAAGCACATGTCTGGCAACAACAGTGGACTATACATATCTGTCAGTCGCAGATGTTTGTGCACACACTCCACATGGAACATCAGTAATGCTTTGCACACATATTTGGATAGGAATACACACATATATCCAAGGACAACACACTATAATAGGCCAAACATACACATACATAGATGTGTGATAGAGAGTGACAGACAGTGACAAAGAGCTTCTCATCATCAGGCCTGTCCCATCCAGCACATATCCAGTTGACCAATACCACATGATGTGCAAATGTCTATCACTGTAGACAATTGCTTCTGGTATCCCTCAGCACTATAGTGTCTGTGGTGCTTGTGATAACTGTGTAACATGGCTGTACAAGTCATTATTCATCTAGCAGTTGTATACAAGTTCCTATCAAATGTAAACCTGTGTGTGACTGAGTGTTGTGTGTTTGCTTCCACATGAATGGTTTATGGCCCAGTCACACACACCGTACTCCCCATTGCCCTACTTTGGCAATCCTGTTGATGTCATTCACCTTGACATACACCTTTGCCGAAGGGCTAGCCATATAAGCTCCATGTACATGCTATAACTGAGTAATGCTATTGTGATGTACTAGTTAGGTAGGAGTTCTAATCCCTGACATGGCAACTGTGAAACTCTGTGTGTGTGTGTGTGTGTGTGTGTGTGTGTGTGTGTGTGTGTGTGTGTGTGTGTGTGTGTGTGTGTGTGTGTGTGTGTGTGTGTGTGTGTGTGTGTGTGTGTGTGTGTGTGTGTGTGTGTGTGTGTGTGTGTGTGTGTGTGTGTGTGTTTGTGTAGGGATCAATGCTTTTGAAGCCATTCACAGTCAATACATTTTCCATTGCCCTACATTTGCAAGCCTGCTGATGTCATTCACATTGAAATGCATCTTTAGAGAAAGACTAGTCCTATTATCTCCGTGGTGCATGCGTTAAATGCAGTATATTGTAGTAGCAATACATAGCTAGGTAGGAGTTTGAATCACAGCACTATCAAGTGTGTGTGTGAGTGTGTGTGTGTGTGTGTGTGTGTGTGTGTGTGTGTGTGTGTGTGTGTGCGTGTGTGCGTGTGTGTGTGTTAGTCATTAGTATCCTGTGTGGAGGTAGCTGTGATTGTGTAATAACAGGACTCATTATGGGGTGTTTGTTTTCAAATTTCTTATATTGAAGACCTATTATATGTCACAATGTCCACCTTACAAGGACAGCAGATGTCAAACAGGAGAGAGGCTGGTGTAGACAATCCATACCCCTACATGTGACATTATGGACTGGGGAACAATATAGCCAACCCTTGTATTACCCAGAGAACACTCTCCACCTATGTCTCATACACAAACACACTTGGCTAGGCAACAACCACTATGTTGGTAGTTTCCTGCATATTGCCCACAGATAGTAAACACAGTGTGATTGCAGTGGACTACAGAGGACATGGCACCCTATTCCATCCCTACAATAGGCAAATAATTACTTACAGTGGTCCTGTGCTATGTTCCCCACTGGACGCTTGCAACAACTGTAGAGTCAGCAAATGTAACCCACAAAGGAAATACCATGTCTTATACACATGCCCTGTATTGACAGATGCCACTAACACCAGTGAATACCTGTATCATGCTGTCAATGTAGGTGCAGGATCAATGTCAGTTCTACAGCCAGTTTTCACCACATGAGGTCAGGAATGCCACATCAGATGATGACAATCTAGCCACACAACATGCCCCAGATACCTCAGGCACACTTCCGCATGTCACAGAACATGCATTTGGGACATGTGAACATCCCAGACACCATCCGTGTTATGGAATATAGAACACATACATGGCAAAGATTGCACAGCACTGGCCACCCATAATAGGTGCATGTGTGCGCGCGCGTGTGTGTGTGTGTGTGTGTGTGTGTGTGTGTGTGTGTGTGGAGAGTAATGATTTGGAAGCCATTTATACTCACTAAACCTCCGTTTACCCTACTGAAGCATGCCTTCTGATGTCAGTCACCTTGACATACCCTTTACCCATATATTAGCCTGCTAACCTCTGTGGTACATGTGATACCTGCATAATACTGTACTGTAGCAAACTAGTTAGTTAGGAATTCTAATCCTGACCCTGCCACCTCTGATTATGTGTGTGTGTGTCCCTGAGAGAGTGTGGTTGTGTTTTCCTTGACACCTGCTTTTGTGGACAGGTACATGTACTACACTTACCTTATCCTTTTTTGTCACTGTTGCTGATGTCACTCACCTTCAAAGATACCTTTGGAAAGCTCTCCAACATGTAAGCTCTGTGGTGTATGGAATAACTGCATAACAATGTAATAGCAATACATAGTCAGGCAGGGGTTTGAAACCCTGTACTGGTAAGTGTATAACACAAACGTGCTTAGCTTTTACTCTCCTGCCCCCTTCCTTTCTTACTTTGTCTCTGTCTGTCTCTCTCACTCCCTATCTGCTGGATGTAGAAAAGTACACCTGCTTTGCGTAGGCAGCAGCTTGTGTTTTGTAAGTGATGTTCATGATCAGCTGATGGCCTGTGCATGAATTGCAGTCTCCCACTAGCTGATTGCATGTGGAACAGCTGTGGTAATACCCAATTGCATGGAAACACACTTCTATAACTAGGAACATCATGTGGGTGTTGGCCATTTTCATTCACTGTGAGCAGGACTTCATGTTGGTGTTTGGCAAACAGCATCACAGAGGGTAGTGGGATATACCTCTTACAACATACACCGTGGAGACAGGCAAACAAAGAGGAGGGGAATGTTCCAGATATGAGGACAGAATGTAAGTCTTGCTCTTCTACATCTCAAGTAATGTTGGTTTAACAGGGTTTGTGTGGATATGGCTGGTCTACATGATTTAATACCTGTCATGACAGTGTTATGTGGTTGAGAAAACTCTCACCTGTAGGGCTAACTGCAGACTGGCCAGAGTTTGCAGTCTTACATGTGTGGTATTACTCACTGATGTCCTAGCTTTAGAAATGCAGTAGCATACTTTGAGGATTGCAGTCAGTACATGGTGACAGCCAAGTGAGCTACTGATTTCATATCCCTCAGAAGACATATGTCACAACAGACCCTGT